>NC_061484.1:27678975-27704605 GCF_022539355.2 Hippoglossus stenolepis
GAGATTAAAATATAGTAAGAGTTTCAAAACAAAAGCAAATGAGCTTCACATTTAATATAAAAACAAAAATATATGAAGAGAATAAAAAACAACTTTTAATAATCCCTAAAGAAAATCTGCTTTGTTGCAAAACTGTACATCACAAAGTTAGAAAAGAGGAAGTTGTGAGTGAACAACAAATGAAATAAACAAGACTATAAATATGAATAATGTTGTGAAGAAAAAGTATAATTAACATCAGTCTCCTAAAGGTGCAGCAAACAAACTAATTATGTTCCTAAAATTACCAAAACTAATATTATAATAATGAATCAATAATCCTAATGAAGAATAACTAATAATATATAATCTTTTTTGTATAACTTATAAACCTGGATCACAGCAGTACAACATTATTCTGTTCGTAACAACATTCGAGCTTCACACCCTGAGAGAGACGTCAGAGGAAAATGGCCGCCGTGTGAACATGGTGGATTAAAACACACCTAACTCCTTCTTCTTCACGTGTTTAACACGTGATGTGAGAAATACCACAAAACACTAAAGTGAAATCAATGGGCCTGATGCAAACTTTGAACAGACACCAGAGGCAACACAGCTCATCTGGTGTCAGCAGTTCACTTTGTGTTAACGGTCACATTCAAGGCGTTCATCACGTAAGTAGCAGCTCACATCCACATGAGACGTGGTCCCTCCAGTCCTCAGAGGAAATGAGGACAACTCCTGATCGGCTGATGATGGAAACGCTGGAAACAATAGTGTAGAAACAGAAAGAAGTGAAAGAGACAGAATCCTCTCTGTGGTTTTATCAGTAAAACTCTTTACTACCATCTAGTGGCAGCAGTGTCACACTACAACTAACTAATAATGCTTGTTTGATTATTTTATGAATAGAAAAAAGTTAATTACAAGTTTACAGTTTGTCGACCGTCTGACACACACTGCAGATATTTTCATGTTTGAAGCTGCAAGTTATAAAATGTTTGATATTTTTCATTCAGGCTAAATGTGGCGTTTTTAACAACTTCTACAAGTTGCTGATATATTTCAGATAAAAGTCGAATCACCGAAGTCGTTTGGATTCATCCTCGGGGCAATTTATCCATTAGCTGTCAAGACAAGTCACTTAAAACTGAACATTCACTTCAACAATGATGCTGGAGTCTGACTGTCACCAAAGAAGGATTCATCCTGTGGGGACCATGAACAGTTGTATGAACTTCTATTCAAATCTATCCTGCAGCTGTTGAGATATTTCCATCGGGACCAAGGTGATTTCCAGACGTTGGTCTAAACAGCAGGAGGTTTTTTGACTGTGCTGTACAATGCAGCTGGATCCTCTCCAGTGTCCTGACCTCTGGTTCTGAAAGGAGATAAAACAAATAAATGATCAGGAGGTCATGGAGACGAAGTATTAAAGGAGACATATTGAGTTTACAAGTTCTGCAAAGTTAAAAAGCCCAAAGTCTGAGCTCCTCTCCTGGTAAAACGAGCTCCTCTGCCCCACAGAAAACATGAAGCTCCTGAAACACCTCACCAGTAGTCCCGCCCGTACCTCTGCATCATCGGCAGAAGCCAGGGCTGTAGCAAACGTAGCATAAGCAGTATTTAAACGTAAACAGTGGTGCGTTGAACACATTGTGTTACGAAGTGTTGCATCAATGTTAGCAGAGGAGGTCATTCTTGGCGTTCTCGTGGAAAACATCTCGGAGGTAGATGATGTGGCTGAAAATACGTGTTGAATGCTTCAATACAGGCTGAATGTGACAGTCTCTGCTTCCGTCGTCTGTAACAGCAGCTTCTAACACCAGCATCTGTAGAGAACTTTAGAATCCATTGTGTCACTGCCTTTTGAAAACAGTCGCTGCTGATTGGGGAACACCTCTGACACACCCACCAAACGAGAGCCCGCTGCACACGGGTTCAAACAAACATGTCGTTCACCACGGAAACGCTAGTTAAACTATAAGAAATGATTTGAGATTGAATGTGTCCCTCGTAAAGTGAGAGTGGAGGATTTCCTACACGCACAGGAAGTGGTTAACCAATCACAACAGAGTGGGCCGGGTGACCAATCAGAGCAGACTGGGCATTATCAGGAGGGGGCCTTAAAGAGACAGGAGCTAAAACCAAGTGTTTGAGACAGAGGCTGAAAAGAGGAGCTGCAGCAATAGACAGTCGGAGGAAAGTGATGTTTTCTGAACATTAAACATTTTAAAGTCACAACACTAATTAAAATGATCAAACTGAATATGAGCAGAATATGTCTCCTTTAACAAATACACATTTTTAAACAAACAAGAAAATGAAAGTGTAAAAACAAATGACTTCTATAGGATATATCTCTGTTTATGATGTTTTGTGGTGTTAGTGAGGATAATGGTCCTGAATGAAGAGCTGCTCACCTCGGGGCAGATCTGTTAAAGTTGACAGAAGCGTACGCAACCTCCTCCGCCTCCTTGTGTTTGCTGGGTTCAGCTGATCCGACGTTGGAGGAGACATGATCCGTCTGACTCTTCATGAAGTGGACACTGGCATAGTGAAGGTCACAGTTTTCCTCAGACTGATTGGGTAGACGCTGCAAACACAAATTTGCTTTTGAATCTTGTACATGTGGCAGTATGGACAACGTTAGAGTCCAACTATCGCAGCTATTGATTTATTTAAACCACCTCCTTCTACACCAGACGTGTTTCAAGGACAGGAAACATGTGATTCTGCTAAAAACCAAAAGGAGGGAAGGTCTTCAATTTGAATTCCAAACACTAACACTACAAATGTCTCACTTAGTGTGTATGTGAGCCACTTGTGTGCGCTTTCACCTCTGTTGTGTAAAGATAAGACTACATCTGGGAGCTGGATGTTCACGTACTGCAGCCAAGTTTGGTCAAAACAAGTTGTGTAACATCATTTAATTCGAGGTCGAGCTACACACAATATAATCCCTAGACCCCAAAACTATCTGTAAGCAAATCATTGATAAAAAACTCTTTTAGCACTATATTTTGGGTGTATAGTGTGTATCATTTAATTGTATAACACTTTAATACAACTGCAGGTCTACAGACACAGAGGCACTTAAAAAAAGAAAAGTCAGGCTCACAGAAACTAGAAGGAGCGAGAAGGAAGGGGGATAGGCCACACCCCTTAACTCCCTTCTTTCTCTCAGTCTTGTTCCGACCAGCAACGAGTACACAACTCTCCGTCTCTCCGATGCACCACGCCCTACTCACCGACACTCAATGCCACACAGCGCTATCTCTCCAAACTCGTAACACAATTACCTCAAATTCACGTAAAAGGGCAACATACTCACTAAATACAGATATGAAAGAACACGACTGCTCTGTGGATCAACCTTTAATTATAGAGCTGCATCCACACGCAGCCAACACTGACTTTATTTGTCCCAACGACACAGACTACGAACAGCAGTCTCACACACACTTAGTCTCAGACAGAACAACGCAAAATCAACGTGTTACACAGCCACACCCAATGGTGATCTGCTCCACATTACAGTGCTCCACACTAAAGATATCTGAACCAATCAATACAATCTTTCACAAACTTTGACAAGATTTAAAGCAGCACATGTTACAACTCAACAAACTTAGAGCAGCATCAAGTGTCATAGTTCAGCAAAAACTGTTGAACAAACCGCACAGCACAGAAAATTATAACACTTTTACAATGGCAGTTTTGACTGTGATTTTAATAACTAGTTTTTAATCTTCACATGACAGAGAAAAGGGTTTGACATGAGAAATAGTGGCGTTTGAAAGGATTGGACGCCGAACTGTGTCTCACCTGCTCACTGTGGTCAAGTCTGTCCCCAGGATCAGCAGATTGCTGAGAGTTTCTCTTTCTTCTGATCAATTGAACCAAATAACAAACAATATACATAATAATTGAGTTATTTAATTTAACAGGACAGATTTTCAGGAATTCATCGTACAAAGCTTGAGTGGAACAGATTTGCTCACCTGATCAGTAGGAACACGGAGAGGAGAGTCACAGCGAGGAAAACTGCAGCGGCTGATCCAATGAGTGCTGATCTCCATGATCCAGGTGAAACTATGATGAAATAACTTTTACTTTATCATTTCACGAAATCACAATACTTAAAGGTGCAGGACGAAACGTTTTCAAAAACAACTTTTTATCATGTTTGCTAAACCTGTCTCCATGTTCTGACTGAATATAAAGACAGTTTCTTTTCTAATAAAACGTGTGAAGAGCCCTGTTCAGAGTGGCCTGTTTGTGGGCATGTTTATTAAAATGTTAATGAGCCACTGCTCCCCCTGCTGGGAGGTGTATGTGTGACGTGTGCACAGGAGCAGGGTTTTGTTTTCACCACTGTCTGTCTGCTGAGAGCTGTTTGCTCGTCACGTGAATGTGCACAGTGAAGGAAATATCTTTCAAGTTTACTGAGGATGGTGAAAGCTTTCTGGATGTTTTAACAGATGCTGGGTGGATTCCTCTTTGTGCTGCTGATGGTCTGACTGTGAATATTTATGGGGCAGAAGTCAAACGACCCATATCTGCACATTTAAAATGTAAAGGACAAAGAATGGCTAAAGTCAATACACACCTCCAGAACCTTTAAAGGTGTTAGGACTTCACATGACTCACCTGCTCCAACAGTCAGATGTAAGGTGGCGTTACTACGTCCTCGTGTGTTCTGGGCCTCACACTGATACTTTCCACCATGTTCAGCTGTGATATCAGTGATGGTGAAGATTTGTCCTGATGCTTTTGGTGAGTCCTCGTCCTCCTTGGACCAGGTGTAATTAGCTGCTGGGTTAGCATCACTACTGCAGGTCAGAGTCACCGAGCTGCCCTCCATGATCTCACCAGAGGGACTCACTGACACAGAGGAGGACTGTGGAGCATCTGGATTTACATGGATGTTAATGGATTTGAAGAGTGTTGCAGCATCTGGAATTTTGAAGATCTGCAAAACCTCTCGGCTTTTGAATATTTCAAAATATTTACTCACATTTCACATTTATTAAGACACGTTTAGACGCCGTCTTCCCCAGCGCATTCTCAGCTGTGCAGTAATATTCTCCAGAGTCAGACTGGGATGGAGCTGAAAACCAGCTGAGCTGCTCTGTTGAGCAAAGTCTGGTTCTTTTTGTACCAGGCGTATGCAGGGGGTGGGTTAGCATCACTGCTGCAGGTCAGAGACACCGAGCTGCCCTTCAGAATGTCTCCAGGTTGACTCAGCTGCACTAAAGGAACCTTCGGAGCATCTGCAGGATATAAACAGATCTTTACATGAGAATGTGGCTTTATAGAATATAGTCTTTTAATAGTTTGCAGCCGTCCCTGGTTCTCAGCATCTTTAGAAGAGTGTTTGATTTACTTTTGGACACAGGAAGGCCCCCTTTAGTGTTTAGTAGTTTTACCAAGTAATTATTGTTTGTATTAAATACAGACTTCACAAAACTGAACATGTCACCTCTGTCTTGGGAATCACTGAGTGGGATTTGCATGTGTCCTGTTCACATACATGCAAAATCTGAAGGGAAAAGGTGAAGTGAAAATGGAAGATGTAAACTCACACACAGGGGACGAGTGGTGATGCTCATAAGCACAGGAATAGCTGTTTTCAGGTTGAAGGAATCCCCTGAAAGCTGGAGACGTTTCCCCGTGAATTTCTGTTCCATTCTTGTACCAGACAAAGGAGGGACGACCAGAGAGAAGACAGCTGCTGTGACAAGTCAGTGTTGGACCAATCGGAGACCAGATCACCTGAACATCTGGATCTGTCAACAGGAAACACACATAGAAGCAGCTGTGGGACCCCAGGTTGAGAACCACTGAACAACACAGTGACTTAGTGTTCCTCAGTACCTGTGACAGTCAGAGTTGTGCCAGGGAAACTTCTCTCCCATTCAGACCACTGTGATTTGAATGTGAAGCGATACTGGGCTGAATCGCTCAGTGTCAGGTTCATTATTCTCAGAGTGGAGCGCCCTCGCTCTGGTTCAAGGACCTGAACACGATGTGTGAACTCTGGGTCTTTGAGTAAGTCCACAGTTTGAGGGCGATACAGCTGCTCAGTAACGAACCAGGACTTAGTGATAGGATCATAGTGACTGCTGTAACTGCAAGAGATGTCCACTGATGAGCCTTTAAAGGCACAGATGTTCCTGTCGATGTAATTCACTCTGTCGCATGAATTTCCATGGACACCTGAAAAACAAAAACCTTTTGACTATCACCATGACAACTATAATCTTTACTGCTGTAATTAACAATAATTCACAGATGGCTGTTTCCCATGTCAGGAAATAAACAATGCAGAAAAGATGCTACATTTAGCTTTACAGTAAAAACGATGATGTTTTGAATTCCAGCTCTACATATGTGGTTGTATTTGTGATTTGCTTTCATCACCTCCACCCAGAGGTTATGTTTTCACCCCAGTCCGTTGGCTGGTTGGTGTGGTTGCACAATTACGCAACAATTACTGGAAAGATTTTGGTGCAGATCCAGGATTTTAGTTTTATTTTCTTTAGCATTGCAAGATCGTGTTTTTCAAAATGTCCACGTTTTCCCAGAATCAAATTCATGGATCTTGATGGAAAAGATCCGACATATTTAGAGGACTGATATCGAGGAGTGTGTGAAATATGGAGCAGCTTGATTGAATTGAATGGACTGTTGGGCCTTGGTGGAGGAATGTGCTCTACTACTACTGCCACTCTAGTTTGGACTCATTCAAATTCATTGTTCAACTGCAGAATATTTATCATAAAGGTTTGATAACAAACATCTTAGGAATCAATGACAATGTTCTTTTAATATATGATATGTCAGCTGATGTGTCAGATTTTCTTTTACTCTGCATCAGCCCTCAAATCCATTTCAGACTCTAGTCAGTGTATTAGCTAAGAAGGTTAGAAGAGCAGAACATCATTGGTCATTGGAAGAAGTAAACTCACACACTGGAGCAGAGGGGAAATCCTCGTGGCCTCTCACAGCACAGGAAATGCTGTCTCTTGAATAAAAGTAGGCGCCATAAGATTTTTTTCCCGGTGTCTTTTGTCCGTTCTTGTACCAGATGTAGGACAGATTGGGAGTTGGAGGACAACTGGATTGACACTCCACACGTGACCATGAACAGTCACTCAGGGAGCAACCTGATAATTCTGTGCTGATCACCTGGACACCTGTGAAAGTAAAGAAACACACACATCATTTTAGACAGAGCTGTCCACATAAACAAACCATAGATTGACTGTTTCCAACTGAAATGTTACCTGTGACAGACAAGGAGACTCCAGGTGAACCAGTAAAACTCCCAGTCTGTTGGTTTGTTATGAACCTGAACTGGTACACATCAGAGTCGCTGTCTCTCAGGTCTGTGATGGTCAGAGTGCAGGCCTTGTTTCCACAGTGATACTGCACACGACCTGTGTACTCAGAGGCTGCTCTCAGATCCACAGGTTCACTGTCCTGCCCTTTAGTAAACCAGTACGTTTGCTCCACTGCAACATCAAGGTCATCTATTCTGGATGGGTGCCAGTAGGAGCAGCGTATTTGCACATTGGATCCTTTTACAGCACAGATCTGAGTAGGAGTGCACCTCACTCTCCAGCCATCAGCAGCCTGCACCACTGTAACCACAGCACAAACTAGAATTACCACCCTGCTGTAGGATGCCTCAATCAACCAGAGCATTTTCAGTCTGTTCCTTTTTCCAGAATCATATGAGGTCACTGTGACGTTTGAGCTTTGAAATGTGATTAGTTCATCTTTTCACTTAAATTTTGAGGAAATTCTCCAAAGGCAGACTTGAAATATCATGATCGAGAGGCCAAAACATGTTTCATGAGGCCACTGTGACCTTGACCTTCAACAACCAAAACCTCATCAGTTCATCTTTGAGTCCAAGTGATGAACATTTGTACCAAGTTTGAAGAAATTCCCTCAAAGGGATCTTGAGATATTGCGTTCACAAGAATCAGACAACGAGACGACCTGAAAACAAGATGCCTGAGGTCACTGGGTGTCACCGGCACAGAAACACATTTCCATGAGCAGCATTCCATAGCATTTCAACTGATGACTCCACACACTGATGACAACTCCTGCATCGAGAGGAGAGGAACTCAGTCATGATGATTATTATAATAATAATAGTAATAATAAAAGTTGCAGACTCTAATATTTTGAGCTCTAGACGATAGAAACTTCTAAACAAAGATACAAATTAATACTGATGATAATTCCTTCATATATTTTCTTTCTGCATCACTTTACAGGTGGTGATCTGAAAATGAATAAATGGTTCATTTATATTTTTACTTTCTTTCTCAAACTCACTTCAGGTGAACCAGAAGTCCGAGTGTAAAATAGAGTGAAACATGAATGTAGACGTACAGTACCTGTCACAGTGAGAAGAAGGACAACAAATCCACTTGCTGCTGCAGTTACACTCATAGTAGCTGCTGCTCTCGTCTGTGACTTCAAACAATAAAAACGTCCACAGATAAATAATGTGCACAAGATGAAACTCAGTCACATCACAGACACGTCTACCTACAACACAGAAGAGTCTGAGAATAAAGACAGATTCTGTAAGAAAAAGATAAATTTAAACTGTTAAATATAGCTAACTTCCTTCCTCTCTACACTTACATTCTTGCTGAGCCCGATGATGTTATATTAAACCTAAAACAAAGAAGTAACTTGTGTTTTGTACAAACTGTGAATTTCCTCATTTAACAGAGTGTTAGAAACGACTTTAGTGGCTGTTCCCACCAAACCTGAATCATCCTCAACTAAAGCTGTAAGCAGCGTTGAACAGGCCTGCCCCCCCCTCGATCCAGCCAGTTGACGCAGTGGTTTACTTTTCTCAACCGTCCGACACTGCACGATTGAGAAAGATGCTAATTCCGGCGTGAAGTGTGCAGCTGTGTACATGCTTCCTGTGTCCACTATGTGGCACCGGAGAACACACCCTGCACGCACTATGCTGCTGTATATCAAGAGTAGAACACGCCTTGAACATTCCTTGGAAACCGAAGGGTAATTAACACAAGGGTTACTTCCAGTGACCAGTAGGGGGCACAATGACTGTGACTGAATATGAATGATTTAAAAAAAATTAACACTTGAAGATGCACCAGTGTGAGAAGAACTACCAAGAATGACAGGCACCATCTTTGAGCAAAAGGTATTTGATTTGTAGACAGACATTTTTTAGTTTGGTCCATGTCCCATCCACTGACATGGAAGAGGACGGGTTTATGACAAATACTGCAGCCAGCCACCAGGGGGTGACAGATATCATTTGGCTTCACTTTGGGGGTAGCTGTCATGTTGTCCATCTTTATATTCAGTATCAAACGTGAAGTTTAGTGAAGATTAGACGTTGTAAATTTGAGTTAAAACAAATTCCTGTTTCATGGTGAAACATCAAAGTTTGACATGTCACCATGGAAACGTGAATATATAACATGAAGCTTTTTTGTGTTCCTGGATGAGCGGGTGTCACTTCTGTAACAATCTCCTGTTAAATCTTCAAAATGTACTGATGTACTTTAATCGTCCAGAAACATTATTAGCAATAAACTTGTTGACCTAGTTTTTATGGCGAGTGCTTCATGATTCTCAGCTGACGACCTCAATAGTCCTTTAAATATTATTATGGAACAATTCTTCATTAGATTTATAAATATGACAAGACCTATATATTTGTTGACTTGTGTACTTTCATTATCCAAAATATTGTTGTTGAAACCCCCCTCCAGAAAATGATTATTGGTCACTCCCATTGATTGATATAAAATCTTTTAGCTGTTCTGATATTAGTTACAACTAATTACAATTTATAATATTTAGAAGTTAATATTATTGTTATTTGTAACATTTTGCCAGTAACATACATTACGGTTAGCGTTAGCCTAACCTGAGGCTAACTCTACACGTGGTTGAGCCTGGGAAATATTTTCAATTATGGAAGAAGAACAACTTTCTTATCTTTACCTTTCGTGGCTTCCAAAGTGAGAAGTGAGAGAATTTGTAATCTGGGTTAACCAACCCATCAAGAAAGAAAACAAACCTTTACAAACACTGCACATGTCTATATGTTTTATTTCTTCTGGTTCCGTGATGCTGTAAAATCCACATATAAACAACAGATTCATGTTGTGTTTCTTCAGTGTTTGGTGACTGTGCTGTACACTGCAGATGAATCGTCCCCCTCTTCTTCACGTCTTGTTCTGTGAAGGGCAGAATAAACCACTCACACCCACAGTTTTTAACCTCAATAAGTGTAGTGATGAAAATGTTCACGTGTGGAGCTGCTCACCCTGTTGCACTGTCAAATCGAACAGCGCTGTATTCAGCCTCCTCCTCCTTGTCTTCCTCAGTTTCTCTCTGGGGTTGAACTCGACCTATGTTGCAGTAGATGGCATCTGCCCGGTTCTGGGTGAAGCAGACGCTGGCGTAGTGGACGTCATCGTGCGGCTCTGCTGGTCGTGTGTGTGCCGCAGCTGAAATCTGGTCATACAGTAAAATACTAGCTGGGATCAGGCTGGAATCTGTGTCTTACTCTTTAACTTGTTGGGTACTGAGAGTTTCTCTTTGTTGTGGGCCTGATCCTACTCTGCTGAATCAAACTGTGATGGCAGCAGTGATCTTGGAGCTTTCTGTTTTTCCCTGCTGGTCACCAGCTCATCTTCTTAACAGATGAACCCGGTGTCACCACCATGAAACATTTACTCTACATTTTACTCCCTCACTAGAATTACTGCCCTTCGGTTGTGCGCCTCCTCCAACCAGTGCAGTTTCAATATTCATATATTTATTTCTTGCCTCATATGAGACCATCGTGACAAAATCCAATCTGTTCATCTTTAAGTCAAAGTTTCAAGGAATTCCTTAAAGGCAGATTTGAGATATCATGTTCAAAAGGCCCAAAACATGTTGGTGTGGCCACTGTGGCCTTGACCTTTGACCAATCAGCTAATTCATGAGTGTAAGTGAACATTTATGCCAAATTTGAAATGATTCTCTTAATTTGTTCATGAGGCTAAAAATGGTTTAGGGAGGTCACAGTCACCTTGACCTCTGACCTCCACAGTCGCCATCGGACAGACAGACAACCTGTAAACATAACGCCACCGGCCATTGGCTGTCGCCGGCACAGAGGCATAAGAGATCCAGTCAGTTTCTCCCTCATGGAGTTTAAGCTTTTTGTTAGAGTAAAGGAATATGACCTCCCAAGACATTCATGGTCTGACCCTTCTCATCAAATCACAATGATGCAGAACTCCACCGGTTAATGAGGCAGCCTTGAAGAGTGGAGATCAAGTGCTTTTAAATGAAACTATTCATTTACCTGCGCTCTGTCTTCTGGTCTCTCACCGCACTCACGTTGTTGTGTGAAGGACTTGTTTCTTCTAGATGGGAGGAAAGAAATAAACAGTTGGATGAACTAGAAAACTCCTCCAGAGAAATTTTGCATGGGTGCCGAGTGCTTGACTGCTGGTTTGAGAGAGAGAGAGAGAGAGAGAGAGAGAGAGAGAGATGTAGCAGCTAGATTCCACCCTTGAGAAACGATGTTTGTCAGCCAGTCACGATGACAGATAGAAATCATAGATCAGTTACAACCTTGGCTTCCTTCCTCTTTACATTATTAACATGCACGAACGGACAAACACCAGTAAATCCCCTCGTTAAAATGAAGAAATGTTCTTTTATTTTGGGAATGATGCCTGCACTATTAAAATATATTTTGTGCAAATAACAGTGGAGTAGTTTGCAGCCTGACAGTGAATCTAACATTCTTTACTTTCTGAGACTGACTTAAAAAATCATGTTGAATTATTCTTTCTTTTAACCTCATGTTAGAAGTCAGTTCCTGTTTATTTACAGCTCCAGTCCATATGAAGACTGGGTCATAACAATACATTGTAAAAGGTCATAATTGTGCAAACTTACATTACTTTAGTGTTCTTTACTCATTTCTCACGAGGATTCAACTCATGTGAGTCAAACTTGTTTTGTCTGATACACGTGTAAAACTGTTCACTTGTGTAGACTGGACTTCATGAGCTCATGCACAGGTGCACGTGAGCAGTAGAGCGACACAGGAACCATCGACTGTTGGGTTAGATGGGCGGAGCCTCCCACTGTGCTCTGGTTGTGCGTTAACGTGGAGTCGGAAGAATCAGAAGAATTAGTTCCTGACTGTAAATTCACATGAACTCCACCTCAGCTCTGGAACTGATTGTTCTGATTAGTCTGATACTACATTAAAGCACAAGCAGAACGTGGAGAGAGATCGTTTTTGTTTAAAAACGCAGTTATATGGTTGTAGCCAGAGTAAACACAACTATTCAGTTAAATCAGACTAGCTGGTTTTACAACTTCACCTGCAGTTTTTAAGTTGGAAAAATCTGACACATTTTGTTCATACAGTTTTCAAATCAAATAAATAAGTAAATATGAAGTAAATTTATTTACTTACCTTTTTCAAGTTGGATCAACTTTGTGGTCTGGGTGTATTGTGAAAACTAAAAGTCAAAGTGTTCCACATCCACAATGTCCCATGGCTGCTTTTTCATCAGTTAATAAAATCAGTCAGACAAATATGAAATCCGTTTTTTATTTAGAAAGTGCTTTAAAAAGTATTATAGACTGTTACTGTTCTTACAGTTGTGCTGTAACTTACAAAACAAGGTTTTCAATTACAACAGTCAGTCTATGACAGTGGTCAGTGCTCTCCACACTGATTGGACATTCATTCAGTTTAGACTTGTGTCCTGCACCTAAAGCTTAAAAGGACAAACTCTGATTATTGCCTTTACTGTATCAAGGTGGCCCCGCCTGGCCCCACCTGGCCCCCCTTAGCAGCTCCACTGCACTGAGGCCATTACACCGCAGGTCAACAAGTGACTTTGATCCTCTGATGTTTTCTAATCATCACATTAAGAACTGAACTTTATAAAAACCTGCTGAATTCATATTTATGTTCCTGGATGAACGGGGCGTCGCTTCTTCTGCAACAAAGAAGTTAAAACACTGTGTTACGTCGGAATCTGTGGGAGGAACTCTTCTGTCTGCAGGAGTGTGTGTGTGTGTGTGTGTGTGTGTGTGTGTGTGTGTGTGTGTGTGTTCGTCTCTGTCCCTCTTCACACAAACTGATAATCACATGTATTTAGTTATTAATCGATGATGTCGGATCATGACTCCGGATGGTTCTCTCACTTTAACCCTGATGTCCTGACTGTGTCACGTCACGTCTCGTGTTGGTGTCCTGATAACTTGTGATCAGTGCTGGTGTTTAATGTTAAAGTGTAAAGTGAGCGCAGGTCAGAGGAGGAGTGAGGAGGAAGCAGACTCCGACAGAGACTCTGACACAGACCGGATCTTTAACGAGTGTCTGTCCTGGAGAAGCGCTGTTACAATTATTCAGAGTCCGAGTCGCGATGCTTCTAAGAATGGAGAAATGTCCACAGCTCCAGTGCTCAGCTCTGTGCAGGAGACGTGGAGGGAGGAGTACAGAGACTAGTCTAATCTCCCACCTGATATTTAGAGTTTTTATTATATTTCAATATATTTGTTTGACAGGGAAGCTGTGCGCAAACAGGAATATAATATTCATGTTTTTAAAAAAGGGCACTTTCTCTCGAGGAAGGAAAAGGGCAGTGGCTCAAGCCCCCTTTGATGTCTATGTGTGCACATGCCAGCCTCCATCAATTCAATCTCCCTCAATTCAATCGAGCTGCACCAGAGTTCAATCACTCATAGAAACCAGTCCTCTAAATAATCCTGACTGTTTTCATCAGTCTCACAATTATAAAGAAAGTGATACAAACAGGCTCCTGGCTCCGCCCCTTTATCAGGATTCCTGCCCAAATTTGATGAGTTTGAGGAAAAATCTGTTTTTAGTTTTCTGGTTTAATTCTGATGAAAAACAAACAAACAAATAGATAAGGAGTGAAAACAAAAGACCAAAAACATTTATATAATGTAATGGTGTGTTTTTATATTCCAGCTAACTTTAAAAACCCTGCAGTGAGTATCATCTCAGGGGGATGTTCCATTTGCCAACAATGAGAGGAGGGGGGGATATGTATTTCTAGTACTTTCTTATTTTTATTTTATAGCCAATGATTCGGCTAAATCAGTCCTAACATCTTTGTGAGATTCTTTTCAGTACTTACAAAAGGAGTAATGTTTTATGTGCCTTTTATTTTCATGTGAATATGTTGTATGTCAGTATTCTGGTCTGTGAACCCCCCTGTCGCGCTGTGGTACGTGCCGCTCAGGAACCTGTCTCTCTGTCTGGGAGCTGAAAGAGAGACAGGTATGTTTACGGACTGTTCCGCTTCTAAGTGTCATTCCAACGTTTAGTGCATGTTGCTGTGACTGCTTTCTGAAAGAGCAACATAAGACAGCTGTAGTGTGTAAAGCCCAAGTCTGTCCTGTGAGGAGTGTTCAGAGTTATTTCAAAAGTTAGCGTTGCATTGTTTTCTGCTCCTTTGAAGTGCCGCCGATTCGCGCCGCAGCAACCCGCGGCATTATGGGAGATGTAGTTTTCTTGTGGGATTTGTATAGAACGAGTGTGAAGTGCATTGTTTTTTTTTCAAATGTTGTTTGTGAACCCACATTAAGTCATTGTGTTTGCTCTGTGATGGGTTAGACATGTGAGGCAGGGAATATTTATGTTTATTTTGTCCTTTGGTTTACATTATTATTTCATGCATCCTTTACAGTAGTCTAAGAAGAGGATGTGAACTGATGCAGTCCCTGTCACATGTTGTATCAGTACAGTAAAAGAGAGCTGTGGTGTCGGAGTGATTTTGTGGTGTGTCGCAGTCTCGCTACAATAAGAGAGAATCATAAAATCACAATACATAATATTATCCATGTAATAACCACATTAATATCATGTATAAGACACGAGATGAGTCATGTGGTGTTACCACAGCCTCAAAGGCTCATCACCAAGACCTCCAACATAGTTCAGAGGGTAACAGCAAAAACAAAATCTATTTATTGCAGAAAAGACAACAACTTCAACAACAGGCCGGCAAAATGGACAAAAGAAGGAAAACCCAACACACCAACCCACAAAGGGTCGTAGGACCTGAGAATCTTCCTTCAACCTAAACCAACATCAGAACTAAAGCTCACAGAAATAAAGCTGCGAAAACTGGACGACTGGACCCATCAGAAAAGAAAAAGAAAAGAAACAACACAACAATACTCTTGCTCTGAAGGTCATGCTGTACAAACTGCTGCTGCTGCAACCAGGGATGGAAAGATAGATACTTCCTGTTTCCTCTCACATACTTTCATCAACCAATTACAGTGCACCTGAGGAGAAAAGAAAACAGGAAACCATGAGTAGAAAGGAAATGTGTGGGTGTTTTCCTCTTCATTAAAAAGCATGGTCTTTTAGTTTGAGAGCTGGACTTGCACGTTCAGATTTTGTGGTGTTTTACTCAAAACCCTGCGCTTGCACTCACACAGCTCCTGCTGGTGCTTAGATTTGCTCTGCTTGTGCTCAAACTCTGCGCTTGCACTCAGATATTTTGTTGCTTGGACAGATTTCCTGTATTTAATAACTACACACTATGGTTTCTGTAAAACTCGCTTGTACGGATGTACTCTGAAGTCGTCCATCTTGGTTATGTTTGTCACAGTGGCTCTGACCTGAGGCTTCACACCAGGTCTTCCTGCTCCTCTGTGTCTTCTGTCTGTGCTGCAGCAGCGACGTTCTCATACTCAGGACAGTTGTGTGACTGATGGGGGAGAGATGAGAAAATATTAAGCCTCACTGGACTTTATTCATGAAACCTGCACATAATCACAGTTCATTCAAAATAGTTTGAACGTTGTTGCGCCCCCTGTCCATTCGTTTGTTTGTTCATCAGCAGGATTACACAAAAACTGCTAAACTGATTTCCACAAAACTTGGTGGAAGGATGGGACATGGGCCAAGAAAGAAGTGTCAACGCACTGTGACGTCACACATTGGTTTGTGAGCTGCCATTTTGAAGCCTCCATTTTTGACATGTTGTCCAGCGCCATCTTGGTTTTTTGAAACCAGAAGTAACCATATTAGGGGGGGTGGAGCCTGACTCAGGGCCCAAGGACACTGCCCGCCCACCTAAACCTGCGACCTGCACCCAGTACTAGCTGTCAATCACACGGTATCCATGCCCCAATGCCTGCGGTGCTTTATGGTCTATTTGACTCTAAATGGATCATTCACTTCACTTTCTAGACCCAGAGTCTACGTCCAATTTAATATTCGGTCAATGGAAAGAACCTTTTACATTTTGGGGCAGATTCAGACAAAATAGCTGATCCAAGAAATGTTTTATCTCTTTCTTTAACATAGTGAGATGAAAACAGTGATATGGAGTCATTCTTTTGGCCTCACTGTCTCTCACCTTCATCATCTCCACAGCTTCATTCGCTTCTGATTTGACGCTCAGAGTTTTCTTCATCCTGAATCGAAAACAACAACAAACACAACATTTCACAAAATGAACTTCATAACACTGAAACTAGTGTTTGAAGACATTTGAAGAAGACAGTAAAAGAGCAGAGGGTGAACTGATGGATTTGTATTGTTTTACCTCGTCCACAGAGTCCAGACAAGCACTGGAACCAGCACGACCACCAGAGTCAGCCTGATGATATTCATGATTATCACTGACTTCCCTAGACAACAGACAGGAGACATTAGCAGTGTGGTTAGACTGATGACTCAGTTTGCCAGGTGATGCTGTTGGTCAGTCAGTATTGTTCATGTGCAATATGATGGGCTTGATATACAGCTGTGACACATCTGGAAATCCTGATTATTGAAGGTTTAAGGTTCTGGTGCAATGAAAAGGAGGGGTGTAGGCTGTAAAAGTCAGAGTGCTAAAATCACCTGCTCCAACAGTCAGATGTAAGGTAGCCTTACTACGTCCTTGTGTGTTCTGGGCCTCACACTGATAATTTCCACCATGTTCAGCTGTGATATCAGTGATGATGAAGATTTGTCCTGATGCTTTTGGTGAGTCCTCGTCCTCCTTGTACCAGGTGTAATTAGCTGCTGGGTTAGCATCACTGCTGCAGGTCAGAGTCACCGAGCTGCCCTCCATGATCTCACCAGAGGGACTCACTGACACAGAGGGAGGCTTTGGAGCGTCTGTATGTGTGAAAACAGAATGATGATAACAGATGACAGACAATGTGTTTAATATTTGGGGACATATATGAAATGATTTGTTAAAGTCAAAGGTGCTCAGGTGAGTGGAGGCACTGAGTTACAACAGCAAGGTTGTTAAACTGACACAGGTAAATTCTTCTTGTTGTTAAGTGAGAGGTTTTTTTCAATGATTTCCTGTTGCACTACTGTTTCCAGACTCCCCTGAATGTCCACAGATTTCCAAACCATAGTCCAGTTTGTAACGTGGACTTAAACTTCCTACTAAAACGTGTGAAGAGCCCTGTTCAGAGTGGCCTGTTTGTGGGCGTGTCTCTTAAAATGTTAATGAGCCTCTGCTCCCCCTGCTGGGAGGTGTATGTGTGACGTGTGCACAGGAGCAGGGTTTTGTTTTCACCACTGTCTGTCTGCTGAGAGCTGTTTGCTCGTCACGTGAATGTGCACAGTGAAGGAAATATCTTTCAAGTTTACTGAGGATGGTGAAAGCTTTATGGATGTTTTAACTGACGCTGGGTGGATTCCTCTTTGTGCTGCTGATGGTCTGACTGTGAATATTTATGGGGCAGAAGTCAAACGACCCATATCTGCACATTTAAAATGTAATGGACAAAGAATGGGAAAGTTTCAACATATCTTCACTTCATAACCTGTGTTTCACTCACATGTCACAGTAATAAAGATGTTTGCTGAACTCCTTCCCAGCTCATTCTCAGCTGTGCAGTAATACTCTCCAGAGTCTGACGACCGGATGGAGCTGAGGACAAATTGTGTCTCTCCACTGAGAGGTTGAACTTTTTTATCTCCACTTCTCTTGTACCAGGTGTATTTAGCTGCTGGGTTAGCATCACTGCTGCAGGTCAGAGTCACCGAGCTGCCCTCCATGATCTCACCAGAGGGACTCACTGACACAGAGGGAACCTTTGGAGCATCTGAAGGATAGTTTATATTAACACACAGGATGAGAATACAATCAAAACACTGTCTGTATTATTTGTTAAAAGGTTACATTTAAATTATTTCCATATTATTGTAGCTTCATGAGGAGGCTTAAACTCACACAATGTAGGAGAAGGGAAACGCTCATGTCCTTCTATAGCACAGTGATAGCTGTCTTCAGCATTAAAGTGTTGGAGGTGAAAGTATTTTTTTTGTCCAACAAGTTCATTGTTATTGTACCAAACGTAGGAAAGATGATCAGGGAGCTGACACCTGCTGTGACAGGTCAGCTCTGTCCAGGTAGAATATGGATTGGCTGTTGATCTCCTCACATGTACCTGGAGCTGAGGGTCTGTGAACAAACATGTTATTTTATTTCAACATACACACTAACATTTCAAACTGACTCTAATGTAAATGTTACCTGTGACAGACAGAGTGACTCCAGCTGAACCAGTAAAACTCCCAGTAGGTTGGTTTGTTGTGAACCTGAACTTGTACACAGCTGAGTCGCTCTCTGTCAGGTTAGAGATTCTCAGAGTGCACTTGTTGTTTTCACAGAGATACTCCACACGACCTGAATATTCCGGATCAGTCTTTAGATCAACGTGAATCCCATTACTCTCTTGAATGAACCAGAAAGTTTCCTGAACTGTAGTATCATTGTTATTCCACCAGGATGGGTATGTGTAGGTACAGGTAATGTCCACTGTTGATCCTCTGAAGGCACAGATCTCAGTAGAAGTGTAACTCACACCCCAGTCAATCTGACTCCTTACCACTGTAACACAGAGCACATCAGAGAATCAGAAGATAAACTTATACATTTATAAAACTAACTCCATGTATTTTCTCTGGTGAATCACCAGTCGGCAGGTTTTCATTTTAAGATGATGACGATGCCAAGATGAGGAAACTTTCAGTTCACAAAAAACACAAGGAAGTGCCCTTTAGACTTCAGAGTGAGGGAGAAACACACTGTTGGAGGTGAGGAACATGAGGGACCTTGTAGAAGTTGCTCTTATAATGGAGCAAACTGGCCAATATGGAGGAAATGATCTGTGTCTTTTATGCAGAGTCGACCAAAGATGGACGACACGTCTCCACTTCCTCCCACTCTCCAGAAATGAAGCCAAAATATCCTGGATACCAACGCTGCCATCTTTCACATTTGGAACCACAGTCTGCACAGTAGTGATCTGGAGATGGAGCCACAGTATCAAGGTCCCGCCCATACATGAGCTCGACCAATCCTGAGTCAGCCTCAGCTGTCAATCATGAAGTTTAATCTAATTTTAATATCATCAAATAACTAATTAAAACCAAACTTATGAGAAACATGAACAATAGAGTGTGATAAGAACGACCTAAAATGACAGAAACCATCTTTGAGAAAAATGTATTTGACTTTTTAGATTGGTCCATGTCCTTCCCACTAACATGGAGGAGACAGGATGTATGTTCTACACTGCAGCCAGCCACCAGGGGCACTGCATGAAAAGAAGAATTTGTGACCCAGAGGCGGCAAAGAGACATGTCAAGCTTCACCTGATTTATTTTCACTGGCTAGGCCAGTTGTATTTTTACATTATTTGTGCTGTATGTAAATAAAGCTTTGACTCAACATATACCTTGTTCATGTTTTTTTCCCTCTACAATATGTTCAATATATAACATCAAGCATCACATGAATGAATGTATAGTCTTCAGTAACTGCAGTGCTTTTGGTAAAGGCTTACTAATAATTAATAATTTATATTAATTTATAATATATATTAAAATATAAATTATTAGTAATAATAACTATATATTCATTATTATTATTAATATTGTGTGGGAGGGGTTTACCCACGTGTGTATTATAATGACCCAGGGTGACCAATAGCAACAGACCTACCAGCCAATCACAAGTGACTTTTCGTTTCTAAGGTCTGTGGTTTCATCCAATGGTGAAGTGAGATAAGTTCTAACAAGCGATTTCGTTGTGATTCATATGATAATTAGATAACACCTTCGCTCCGCGACTCCACGGCGGCACGCCCCCTTCTCCAGCCCCCACCACTGCGAAAGCGGGGTATGTTCCTGCCGGTTTCGGTCATTTTGTGTCACGGGCGAACGCGGAATTCGCCTCCTGTAATCACTAACTGCAAGGAATTAGACGAGTCTGCAGACGATTACAGTGACGGAAATTCGGCTTTTCGTCTGGTGAGGGCGATCACAATGCTTTGTCTTCACTTCTGTGGAGCAGTTATGTCTTCCATCTTTATTTACACAAGCTGAATACTAGTACTAGTACTACACTAGTTTGTCAGTATTTACAGTAGTATCCCAAGAGTTCAATGTGCCCATGCAGAAAAAAGTATTTAAAGACACATGAAGTTATGGTACAATGCATTATCTCAAATACTCCAGCAGATGGTGCTGTTAGTGAAATACTGTAGATTAAACTCACACATTGACGGAGAGCGGAAATCCCCGTGTCCTTTAACAGCACAGGAAACTGTGTCTTTAGAATCAAAGAAACCTGAATAAGATGCTCCTTCCTCCATCTGCTGTTGATTCTTGTACCAGACGTAGTTCAGATGATCAGGAAGACGACAACTGCTCTGACACCTGAGCTCTGCATACATGTAGTTATTAGAGTCATCCTTCACTGATCTGCTCACCTGCACATGCAAATCTGTGTGTGAGAATAAGGAATTCATTTTAGTCCAAACTGACAACACACACATGCATATAAAAGTGCACAGACACACTCAAGTGAACCAAACAAGATGTAGGAAATAAATGAATGAATGTTCAGATGTAAATGTTACCTGTGACAGACAGAGTGACTCCAGCTGAACCAGTTAAACTCCCAGTAGGTTGGTTTGTTGTGAACCTGAACTTGTACACAGCTGAGTCGCTCTCTGTCAGGTTAGAGATTCTCAGAGTGCACTTCTTGTTTCCACAGAGATACTCCACACGACCTGAATACTCCGGATCAGTCCTTAGATCAACGTGAATCCCATTACTCTCTTGAATGAACCAGAAAGTTTCCTGAACTGTAGTATCATGGTTAGTAGATGTGGATGGGTATGTGTAGGTACAGGTAATGTCCACTGTTGATCCTCTGACGGCACAGATCTCAGTAGAAGTGTAACTCACATCCCAGCCATTCTCACACTGTACCACTGTAACACAGAGAATCAGATTCATAACGACACCAGAGAACACTTAGTTTACTTTTTACTTTCTGTAGAAAAGAAACACATTTCCATGAGCAGCATTCCATAGCATTTCAACTGATGACTCCACACACTGATGACAATTCCTGCATCGAGAGGAGAGGACCTCAGTCATGATGATAACAATAATAATAATTATAATAATAATAAGTTGCAGACTCTTTAATATTTTGAGCTCTAGACGATAGAAACTTCTAAACAAAGATACAAAATAATACTGATGATAATTCCTTCATATATTTTCTTTCTGCATCACTTTACAGGTGGTGATCTGAAAATGAATGAATGGTTCATTTATATTTTTACTTTCTTTCTCAAATTCACTTCAGGTGAATCAGAAGTCCGAGTGTAAAATAGAGTGACAACATGAATGTAGACGTACAGTACCTGTCACAGTGAGAAGAAGGACAACAAATCCACTCGCTGCTGCAGTTACACTCATAGTAGCTGCTGCTCTCGTCTGTGACTTCAAACAATAAAAACATCCACAGATAAATAATGTGCACAAGATGAAACTCAGTCACATCACAGACACGTCTACCTACAACACAGAAGAGTCTGAGAATAAAGACAGATTCTGAAAGAGAAAGATAAATTTAAACTGATAAACACACCCAACTTCCTTCCTCTTTACACTCACCTGCATCCTGAGCCTGATGGTGTTAAATTAAACTGTGGTTAACGAGTGTGAGAAACAACTTTAGTGGCTGTTCATACCAAACCTGTATCATCCACATCACAACATCTCACTGACACAAGAAAGACAAATTCAAGGAGACTTGAGAGAAACTGGGATGTTTTTAATCTCATCTGTTCAGTGTCTCATTAAGATGCAATAAAGATTCACATGAAAAAGACAAATTAAAGAAAGATTTAAAATTGAACTGGAAAATAAACTGCCATTAATACTGTTGGAGCCATTTTATTTTAGAACATTTTGACTATAGCTGACCAGCTGAGACTAATACCAGCCAGTGACGTCACATACAGCAGAATGAGGTCAATGGAACCAGGTGTTGACGAGAGACAAAGACGCTGCAGAGAAACAGTTTTTCAACCACACGCTCCCAAGTTTGTTGATTTTCGTTAATTACCGTTTGTTATTTTGCTACTTTGAACTTGGACATAATTTAATTACTATACGTTAAGCTACCAGTTGACTTGAACTAGACGTCAGGCCACCTCAAATACACACATTCACACACGCAAGTGTAGCCCACACTAGAAAAGCAGCAAAAATACATTCTTAAGGCTGCAATATTGTATATTGTATAAGTGCTATAGAGAAAGAGATTGTACACTTTGTATAACACTGTAGTGGCTCATTGGGTGACCTGCTGTGACATTTTCTAGCCAGTAGGGGGCGGTACCCAGTCATCCTCTCTGGTGAATCTACTCTGTGGAGAGTTTGTTTACCTGTCTGCATCCTGTCGGCCATTTTGCTGCTCAAGCTACAAGCACACTACCTGCTTTGCTCAGACTCTGTTATATCGTGTGGAAGTGTGAGGTCACCCTGCTGACCTGTTGGAAGGTGCAGGGATTCTTACTATTCAACGCTCAGGTTTTTGGTGAGAGACGAATTCTCCGGTGCCAGAGAGGACATCCACCGAAGAACCAAGACTCCAGTTAACTGGATGGCGAGCCAACATGCAGATCTTTGAGAGAGATTCAGACTTCCATGTTCCTCTTCACTCCACGGTGTGGTAGGACAGACACTGTACAAAGACGGACTGGGCCCCAACGATCAATCCACCAGTTTGACATTTAAGACTGGACTCACGGACGTTGAAGGGACTTTTATGTGCACACTTTTTTTAATTTTATTTATTTTTGTTTATTATTTTGGGTAAATTTATGCTGTATTGTAAGTGTCAAACAAACTTGAACTGCAGGTTATGTGTTCTAATACAAGTTCATTCAAAGTAATCCCGGTGTTAATTCTCGTTACTGATATTCAAGTCCAGGGCTCCTGTTTACCTAGTGTCTCTGATCCTGCTCCACATTTACACTCTTTCTAGTGTAACCAAGGGTCACACAAGCATTCATCCACCTCGTCTCTGCAACGGGACCCGCAAGCAGTTCAACTCACGGGAAGAAGACAATAAATGGGTCACTGACGTGACGCCTATATTTTCTGTCCGACTGCATTTTCTTCTGTTAAAAAAAGGTTTAAATACATAAAGAAATACCATATATATGTAGTACCTGTCCCGTATATGTACACACTTTAAATTTCCAAAAACCATTAGTTATTTAAATGTTTCTGCTTTTTAAAGTGTCAAAATATCATGTGGTGCAAAGCAAAGCATTTGCATTTATATTTCCATCATAGTATACAAACAAACTTTGTCCGATGATGTCCTTTTTATGAAATATCATGTGGTGCGACCATCAAGAAAGGACCAATTTGGGACTTTGATGTTGAAATCCATTCAAAGACAGGAAGTTGCATCATAAACCATTTTGCCAAGGACCCATGGAAGCAGCAACAGGTTTGTAACTCTCTCTCAAATTTGGAAAAAAATAACCTTTTTCACAGCTGGTATGTAGTTGCCACATTTGGACCTGAAAAAAAACTATGAATTCTAAGTTATTTCTAAAAATAAATAATTTGATTAGAAATGTCATAGTGACCTTTTGTGCTGACCTAGTTTGTTTTCTTTAGGTGGCCAATTCTGTGGCTGTAAATTTTGACTGAACTAGAAAAATATCATGTGGTGCGACCAAATGTGGTGCGAGCATTGCAGAGTGTTTTACATGACAGACACATGTCCTAGATTGGGAGTTTTGGGGGCTTTTTTAAATTCAATAAATGATTTATATACATAAAGTACTTTATTTTAGTATTATTTGGAAAATATTTCTATGCAATTAGAGTATTTTTTTCTAATATTTCAGAAACAACGGTTTATGTTTAATTTTTGTACAATATCATGAATAAATACCACCCCAAAAATGTAACATGTAATTTTATCTCGGTTATTATGAATTTATTAGTAATTTATTCTTTATTTATGAGCAGAGAACCTTGCTCAGAGAAGAGAAAGGTATGTTAAAACATTTTAAAAATGAAAACTACAAATAAAGCAACATGAAGTACATATTGCTCTTATGTGTTTTCATTACTGGACGAAATGCATATTTGCATTAAAATGTTCATCTATCATTAGTCCAAAATAACTTATTGATTTATGGCATGACATTACATATCTTTTTCAGCTACGAGAGAAATAAACAGCAGGGAGAGATTCCATATGCCAAGTCAAGTGAGTTGACAGAGAGAGAGAAAGAATCAGAGAGAGAACTGGAGGGCTGCATCCAGAGCTTACAGAGAAAGTCAAAATATGGCAAACGCTGTGTTCGACCTTACGCCGCCGTCTCTGGAGAACATCCCACCAGCTCTGGTTGATGTAGATGTAGCACAAGAGCAGCCAGTTTAATGAAATGTTTGTTCACAACAACGTGTGCTGCACTTAAATGTTCTTGATGAGATTTTTATAAAAAAAAATGTTTAGGAAATGTTTGTGTTCATGAAAATTCTATGAAATTTTAATAAAATCTGGTTTAAGTCAAATTTTTGTATGGAATTTATTGTTTATTGATCTTTTTAAATGACAGGAGGTTTTCATATCATTTGGAGCGACCACTCATGTTGTGCGACCAATAATACCAAGACCTGTATTAAATTTAAAGTAAAATATAAAATTTCTGTGGCTGAAATATTAATCACTGATACAGTTTGCTTCAATGAATGGTATTTTTAAAACATTTTTATCAATTTTATGCACTTTATTGGAAACATAAGTCTCTTAACGACATTTAATAAGGGGACGGTGACATTATAGAACAAAAATATGAGATCATTATTTACAAAAACTCTAAAGAAATGCAACTACTTTGTTACTAATGACTTTATATTATTGAGAAATTGTAAAAAAAAAAAGTAAGCATATTAAGGAAATTAATTCATTTTAAGATAAATTACGGTCGCACCACATGACATTTTTTAAGGCCACGGCCAATTCATCTAGATGAAAAAACACGAAAATCAAATAATTTGACATTTTTATATGATTTTATGTGTACACAACATTCCTAATGTTTGAATAATTACAATAGATATTCTTTTTTTTTTGTATTTTAAAATTGGCCTGTTGAAAATCCTTACACGTCATTGACCCAAATATGTGCGTGTTGGAAGTCTCGTATGGCGTCTGACTGGCTTTATTATGAAAAGGACGAACGAAAGACAGAACAAATACTGGAAGTG
>NC_061484.1:27705105-27739078 GCF_022539355.2 Hippoglossus stenolepis
TTATTATAATTATTATTATTGTTATCATCATGACTGAGGTCCTCTCCTCTCGATGCAGGAATTGTCATCAGTGTGTGGAGTCATCAGTTGAAATGCTATGGAATGCTGCTCATGGAAATGTGTTTCTTTTCTACAGAAAGTAAAAAGTAAACTAAGTGTTCTCTGGTGTCGTTATGAATCTGATTCTCTGTGTTACAGTGGTACAGTGTGAGAATGGCTGGGATGTGAGTTACACTTCTACTGAGATCTGTGCCGTCAGAGGATCAACAGTGGACATTACCTGTACCTACACATACCCATCCACATTTAATAACCATGATACTACAGTTCAGGAAACTTTCTGGTTCATTCAAGAGAGTAATGGGATTCACGTTGATCTAAGGACTGATCCGGAGTATTCAGGTCGTGTGGAGTATCTCTGTGAAAACAACAAGTGCACTCTGAGAATCTCTAACCTGACAGAGAGCGACTCAGCTGTGTACAAGTTCAGGTTCACAACAAACCAACCTACTGGGAGTTTAACTGGTTCAGCTGGAGTCACTCTGTCTGTCACAGGTAACATTTACATTAGAGGCAGTTTGAAATGTTAATGTGTATGTTGAAATAAAATAACATGTTTGTTCACAGACCCTCAGCTCCAGGTACATGTGAGGAGATCAACAGCCAATCCATATTCTACCTGGACAGAGCTGACCTGTCACAGCAGGTGTCAGCTCCCTGATCATCTTTCCTACGTTTGGTACAATAACAATGAACTTGTTGGACGAAAAAAATACTTTCACCTCCAACACTTTAATGCTGAAGACAGCTATCACTGTGCTATAGAAGGACATCGTTTCCATTCTCCTACATTGGGTGAGTTTACGCCTCCTCATGAAGCTACAATAATATGGAAATAATTTAAATGTAACCTTTTAACAAATAATACAGACAGTGTTTTGATTGTATTCTCATCCTGTGTGTTAATATAAACTATCCTTCAGATGCTCCAAAGGTTCCCACTGTGTCAGCGAGTCCCTCTGGTGAGATCATGGAGGGCAGCTCAGTGACTGTGACCTGCAGCAGTGATGCTAACCCAGCAGCTAAATACACCTGGTACAAGAGAAGTGGAGATGAAACAGTTCAACCTCTCAGTGAAGAGACACAATTTGTCCTCAGCTCCATCCGGTCATCAGACTCTGGAGAGTATTACTGCACAGCTGAGAATGAGCTGGGAAGGAGTTCAGCAAACATCTCTATTACTGTGACATGTGAGTGAAACACAGGTTATGAAGTGAAGATATGTTGAAACTTTCCCATTCTTTGTCCATTACATTTTAAATGTGCAGATATGGGTCGTTTGACTTCTGCCCCATAAATATTCACAGTCAGACCATCAGCAGCACAAAGAGGAATCCACCCAGCGTCTGTTAAATCATCCATAAAGCTTTCACCATCCTCAGTAAACTTGAAAGATATTTTCTTCACTGTGCACATTCACGTGACGAGCAAACAGCTCTCAGCAGACAGACAGTGGTGAAAACAAAACCCTGCTCCTGTGCACACGTCACACATACACCTCCCAGCAGGGGGAGCAGTGGCTCATTAACATTTTAAGAGACACGCCCACAAACAGGCCACTCTGAACAGGGCTCTTCACACGTTTTATTAGGTAGAAACTCTGTTTAATTGTGGAAAAGGGTCAGAATATGTCACGTTTAAGTCCATGTTACAAACTGGACTATGGTTTGGAAATCTGTGGACATTCAGGGGAGTCTGGAAACAGTAGTGCAACAGGAAATCATTGAAAAAAACCTCTCATTAACAACAAGAAGAATTTACCTGTGTCAGTTTAACAACCTTGCTGTTGTAACTCAGTGCCTCCATTCACCTGAGCACCTTTGACTTTAACACATCATATCATATATGTCCCCAAATATTAAACACATTGTCTGTCATCTGTTATCATCATTCTGTTTTCACACATACAGACGCTCCAAAGCCTCCCTCTGTGTCAGTGAGTCCCTCTGGTGAGATCATGGAGGGCAGCTCGGTGACTCTGACCTGCAGCAGTGATGCTAACCCAGCAGCTAATTACACCTGGTACAAGGAGAACCGAACTCTGCTTCAAGGACCAGAGGGCGTTTATCGTCTCTCCTCCATCAGCTCTGGGGACAGCGGGGTCTACTCCTGCAAGTCTGAGAATCAGTACGGACGGATCAACTCCACGTCTCTACAATTAGACGTCCAGTGTGAGTAGAAAACATCCACATATCCATGAAACCCAGCACTGTCTCGCAATCTTATAGAAAGTTCCTGGGTCCGCCCCCTTATCTGGATTCACACCAAACTTTCCTGAGTTCTTCCCTGACCCGTACCTCATCCTACCTTCAAGTTTCATGCTAATCGACTCAGTAGTTTTTGTGTAATCTTGCTTAAAATCAACAACCAACAAACAAACGGACTGGGGTGAAAACATCTGTTGTTGCATAGCTACACTATATGACGTCATTTTCTAAACTCATAGTGACGACATTCCCATCATATGATCATAGATTATTTTTCAGTGTATATAAGCTTAAGGTCGTCTCTATAGTCCTATTAGAGGCAGGAATACAGCAGATAGGCAGTTTTAAGGATGCATGATGTAAATCTCTAACTTCTTTGTGACATTACTCATAAGTCATCTATCCATTATATGATGGGGAATAATGTTCTGATCAGTATATGATTTAGTCTCTCTGCTATTTGTGGAAATATCTTGGAAAATGTGTCTTTTGGGTCAAATCTTTGCTCATCTTGACCTCTGACCTTTGACCGATCAGCTGAAAAGTTAATATTCACTATAATATTCAGTAAGTTTGGTTCATGTGTTGAGTTATTTTGTACATTCACACACACGGGCTGAAAACAAAACCCTCAGTACCTGCTTCTGTCTGTGCTGGCGCCCCGGGTTAATAATGATCATCTATATTTAAGAAGCACTTATCAAAACCAGAGATTGAAAAGTTCTTCACTTTGGTTCATGAATATTTCTGAGTTGATTTCATGATCTTGCATGTTTTACACCGGACGCTCCAAAGCCTCCCTCTGTGTCAGTGAGTCCCTCTGGTGAGATCATGGAGGGCAGCTCGGTGACTCTGACCTGCAGCAGTGATGCTAACCCAGCAGCTAAATACACCTGGTACAAGGAGAACGAGGACTCACCAAAAGCATCAGGACAAATCTTCACCATCACTGATATCACAGCTGAACATGGTGGAAATTATCAGTGTGAGGCCCAGAACACGTAGTAAGGCCACCTTACATCTGACTGTTGGAGCAGGTGATTTTAGCTCTCTGACTTTTGCAGCCTACACCCCCCCTCCTTTTCATTGCACCAGAACCTTAAACCATCAATACTCAGGATTTCCAGATGTGTCACAGCTGTACATCAAGCCCATCATATTGCACATGAACAATACTGACTGACCAACAGCATCACCTGGCAAACTGGGTCATCAGTCTAACCACACTGCTAATGTCTCCTGTCTGTTGTCTAGGGAAGTCAGTGATAATCATGAATATCATCAGGCTGACTCTGGTGGTCGTGCTGGTTCCAGTGCTTGTCTGGACTCTGTGGACGAGGTAAAACATACAAATCCATCAGTTCACCCTCTGCTCTTTTACTGTCTTCTTCAAATGTCTTCAGACATTAGTTTCAATGTTATGAAGTTCATTTTGTAAAATGTTGTGTTTGTTGTTGTTTTCGATCCAGGATGAAGAAAACTCTGAGCTTGAAGTCAGAAGCGAATGAAGCTGTGGAGATGATAGAGGTGAGAGACAGTGAGGCCAAAAGAATGACTCCATATCACTGTCATCATCTCACAATGTTAGAGAAAGAGATAAAACATTTCTTGGATCAGCTACTTTGTCTGAATATGCCCCAAAATGTAAAAGGTTCTTTCCATTGACCGTATATTAAATTGGACGTAGACTCTGGGTCTAGAAAGTGAAGTGAATGATCCATTTAGAGTCAAATAGACCATAAAGCACCGCAGGCATTGGGGCATGGATACCGTGTGATTGACAGCTAGTACTGGGTGCAGGTCGCAGGTTCAGGTGGGCGGGCAGTGTCCTTGGGCCCTGAGTCAGGCTCCACCCCCTCTCCTCCAAATATGGTTACTTCTGGTTTCAAAAAACCAAGATGGCGCTGGACAACATGTCAAAAATGGAGGCTTCAAATTGGCAGCTCACAAACCAATGGGTGACATCACGGTGCGTTGACACTTCTTTCTTGGCCCATGTCCCATCCTTCCACCAAGTTTTGTGGAAATCAGTTTAGCAGTTTTTGTGTAATCCTGCTGATGAACAAACAAACGAATGGACAGGGGGCGCAACAACGTTCAAACTGTTTTGAATGAACTGTGATTATATGCAGGTTTCATGAATAAAGTCCAGTGAGGCTTAATATTTTCTCATCTCTCCCCCATCAGTCACACAACTGTCCTGAGTATGAGAACGTCGCTGCTGCAGCACAGACAGAAGACACAGAGGAGCAGGAAGACCTGGTGTGAAGCCTCAGGTCAGAGCCACTGTGACAAACATAACCAAGATGGACGACTTCAGAGTACATCCGTACAAGCGAGTTTTACAGAAATCATAGTGTGTAGTTATTAAATACAGGAAATCTGTCCAAGCAACAAAATATCTGAGTGCAAGCGCAGAGTTTGAGCACAAGCAGAGCAAATCTAAGCACCAGCAGGAGCTGTGTGAGTGCAAGCGCAGGGTTTTGAGTAAAAACACCACGAAATCTGAACATGCAAGTCCAGCTCTCAAACTAAAAGACCACGCTTTTTAATGAAGAGGAAAACACCCACACATTTCCTTTCTACTCATGTTTTCCTGTTTTCTTTTCTCCTCAGGTGCACTGTGATTGGTTGATGAAAGTATGTGAGAGGAAACAGGAAGTATCTATCTTTCCATCCCCGGTTGCAGCAGCAGCAGTTTGTATAGCATGACCTTCAGAGCAAGAGTATTGTTGTGTTGTTTCTTTTCTTTTTCTTTTCTGATGGGTCCAGTCGTCCAATTTCCGCAGCTTTATTTCTGTGAGCTTTAGTTCTGATGTTGGTTTAGGTTGAAGGAAGATTCTCAGATCCTACGACCCTTTGTGGGTTGGTGTGTTGGGTTTTCCTTCTTTTGTCCATTTTGCCGGCCTGTTGTTGAAGTTGATGTCTTTTCTGCAATAAATAGATTTTTTTGCTGTTACCGTCTGAACTATGTTGGACGTCTTGGTGATGAGCCTTTGAGGCTGTGGTAACACCACGTGACTCATCTCGTGTCTTATACATGATATTAATGTGGTTATTACATGGATAATGAATTATTATGTATTGTGATTTTATGATTCTCTCTTATTGTAGCGAGTCTGCGACACACCACAAAATCACTCCGACACCACAGCTCTCTTTTACTGTACTGATACAACATGTGACAGGGACTGCATCAGTTCACATCCTCTTCTTAGACTACTGTAAAGGATGCATGAAATAATAATGTAAACCAAAGGACAAAATAAACAAATATTCCCTGCCTCACATGTCTAACCCATCACAGAGTAAACACAATGACTTAATGTGGGTTCACAAATAACATTTGAAAAGAAACAATGCACTACACACTCGTTCTATACAAATCCCACAAGAAAACTACATCTCCCATAATGCCGCGGGGTGCTGCGGCGCGAATCGGCGGCACTTCAAAGGAAAACAGCAGAAAACAATGCAACGCTAACTTTTGAAATAACTCTGAACACTCCTCACAGGACAGACTTGGGCTTTACACACTACAGCTGTCTTATGTTGCTCTTTCAGAAAGCAGTCACAGCAACATGCACTAAACGTTGGAATGACACTTAGAAGCGGAACAGTCCGTAAACATACCTGTCTCTCTTTCAGCTCCCAGACAGAGAGACAGGTTCCTGAGCGGCACGTACCACAGCGCGACAGGGGGGTTCACAGACCAGAATACTGACATACAACATATTCACATGAAAATAAAAGGTACATAAAACATTACTCCTTTTGTAAGTACTGAAAAGAATCTCACAAAGATGTTAGGACTGATTTAGCCTAATCATTGGCTAAATAAAAATAAGAAAGTACTAGAAATAAATATCCCCCTCCTCTCATTGTTGGCAAATGGAACATCCCCCTGAGATGATACTCACTGCAGGGTTTTTAAAGTTAGCTGGAATATAAAAACACACCATTACATTATATAAATGTTTTTGGTCTTTTGTTTTCACTCCTTATCTATTTGTTTGTTTGTTTTTCAGCAGAATTACACCAGAAAACTAAAAACAGATTTTTCCACAAACTCATCAAATTTGGGCAGGAATCCTGATAAAGGGGCGGAGCCAGGAGCCTGTTTGTATCACTTTCTTTATAATTATGAGACTGATGAAAACAGTCAGGATTATTTAGAGGACTGGTTTCTATGAGTGATTGAACTCTGGTGCAGCTCGATTGAATTGAGGGAGATTGAATTGATGGAGGCTGGCATGTGCACACATAGACACCAAAGGGGGCTTGAGCCACTGCCCTTTTCCTTCCTCGAGAGAAAGTGCCCTTTTTTAAATACATGAATATTATATTCCTGTTTGCGCACAGCTTCCCTGTCAAACAAATATATTGAAATATAATAAAAACTCTAAATATCAGGTGGGGAGATTAGACTAGTCTCTGTACCCTCCCTCCCTCCACGTCTCCTGCACAGAGCTGAGCACTGGAGCTGTGGACATTTCTCCATTCTTAGAAGCATCGCGACTCGGACTCTGAATAATTGTAACAGCGCTGCTCCAGGACAGACACTCGTTAAAGATCCGGTCTGTGTCAGAGTCTCTGTCGGAGTCTGCTTCCTCCTCACTCCTCCTCTGACCTGCGCTCACTTTACACTTTAACATTAAACACCAGCACTGATCACAAGTTATCAGGACACCTACAGGACTGACGTTTACTTTGTGTTGGTTTGATTCGCTTTAGAGTTTATGAGACACATGTTTAAACCTGTGACACAACACGAGACGTGACGTGACACAGTCAGGACATCAGGGTTAAAGTGAGAGAACCATCCGGAGTCATGATCCGACATCATCGATTAATAACTAAATACATGTGATTATCAGTTTGTGTGAAGAGGGACAGAGACGAACACACACACACACACACACACACACACACACACACACACACACACACACACACACACACACACACACACACACACACACTCCTGCAGACAGAAGAGTTCCTCCCACAGATTCCGACGTAACACAGTGTTTTAACTTCTTTGTTGCAGAAGAAGCGACGCCCCGTTCATCCAGGAACATAAATATGAATTCAGCAGGTTTTTATAAAGTTCAGTTCTAAATGTGATGATTAGAAAACATCAGAGGATCAAAGTCACTTGTTGACCTGGGCGGTAATGGCCTCAGTGCAGTGGAGCTGCTAAGGGGGCCAGGTGGGGCCAGGCCTTGATACAGTAAAGGCAATCATCAGAGTTTGTCCTTTTAAGCTTCAGGTGCAGGACACAAGTCTAAACTGAATGAATGTCCAATCAGTGTGGAGAGCACTGACCACTGTCATAGACTGACTGTTGTAATTGAAAACCTTGTTTTGTAAGTTACAGCACAACTGTAAGAACAGTAACAGTCTATAATACTTTTTAAAGCACTTTCTAAATAAAAACGGATTTCACATTTGTCTGACTGATTTTATTAACTGATGAAAAAGCAGCCATGGGACATTGTGGATGTGGAACACTTTGACTTTTAGTTTTCACAATACACCCAGACCACAAAGTTGATCCAACTTGAAAAAGGTAAGTAAATAAATTTACTTCATATTTACTTATTTATTTGATTTGAAAACTGTATGAACAAAATGTGTCAGATTTTTCCAACTTAAAAACAGCTGGTGAAGTTGTAAAACCAGCTAGTCTGATTTAACTGAATAGTTGTGTTTACTCTGGCTACAACCATATAACTGCGTTTTTAAACAAAAACGATCGCTCTCCACGTTCTACTTGTGCTTTAATGTAGAATCAGACTAATCAGAACAATCAGTTCCAGAGTTGAAGTGGAGTTCATGTGAATTTCAGTCAGGAACTGATTCTTCTGATTATTCCGACTCCATGTTAACGCACAACCAGAGCACAGTGGGAGGCTCCGCCCATCTAACCCAACAGTCGATGGTTCCTGTGTCGCTCTACTGCTCACGTGCACCGGTGCATGAGCTCATGAAGTCCAGTCTACACAAGTGAACAGTTTTACACGTGTATCAGACAAAACATTTCTTCATTTTAACAAGGGGATTTACTGGTGTTTGTCCGTTCGTGCATGTTAATAATGTAAAGAGGAAGGAAGCCAAGGTTGTAACTGATCTATGATTTCTATCTGTCATCGTGACTGGCTGACAAACATCGTTTCTCAAGGGTGGAATCTAGCTGCTACATCTCTCTCTCTCTCTCTCTCTCTCTCTCTCTCAAACCAGCAGTCAAGCACTCGGCACCCATGCAAAATTTCTCTGGAGGAGTTTTCTAGTTCATCCAACTGTTTATTTCTTTCCTCTCATCTAGAAGAAACAAGTCCTTCACACAACAACGTGAGTGCGGTGAGAGACCAGAAGACAGAGCGCAGGTAAATGAATAGTTTCATTTAAAAGCACTTGATCTCCACTCTTCAAGGCTGCCTCATTAACCGGTGGAGTTCTGCATCATTGTGATTTGATGAGAAGGGTCAGACCATGAATGTCTTGGGAGGTCATATTCCTTTACTCTAACAAAAAGCTTAAACTCCATAAGGGAGAAACTGACTGGATCTCTTATGCCTCCGTGCCGGCGACAGCCAATGGCCGGTGGCGTTATGTTTACAGGTTGTCCGTCTGTCCGATGGCGACTGTGGAGGTCAGAGGTCAAGGTGACTGTGACCTCCCTGAACCATTTTTAGCCTCATGAACAAATTAAGAGAATCATTTCAAATTTGGCATAAATGTTCACTTACACTCATGAATTAGCTGATTGGTCAAAGCTCAAGGCCACAGTGGCCACACCAACATGTTTTGGGCCTTTTGAACATGATATCTCAAATCTGCCTTTAAGGAATTTCTTGAAACTTTGACTTAAAGATGAACAGATTGGATTTTGTCACGATGGTCTCATATGAGGCAAGAAATAAATGTATGAATATTGAAACTGCACTGGTTGGAGGAGGCGCACAACCGAAGGGCAGTAATTCTAGTTAGGGAGTAAAATGTAGAGTAAATGTTTCATGGTGGTGACACCGGGTTCATCTGTTAAGAAGATGAGCTGGTGACCAGCAGGGAAAAACAGAAAGCTCCAAGATCACTGCTGCCATCACAGTTTGATTCAGCAGAGTAGGATCAGGCCCACAACAAAGAGAAACTCTCAGTACCCAACAAGTTAAAGAGTAAGACACAGATTCCAGCCTGATCCCAGCTAGTATTTTACTGTACGACCAGATTTCAGCTGCGGCACACACACGACCAGCAGAGCCGCACGATGACATCCACTATGCCAGCGTCTGCTTCACCCAGAACCGGGCAGATGCCATCTACTCCAACATAGGTCGAGTTCAACCCCAGAGAGAAACTGAGGAAGACAAGGAGGAGGAGGCTGAATACAGCGCTGTTCGATTTGACAGTGCAACAGGGTGAGCAGCTCCACACGTGAACATTTTCATCACTACACTTATTGAGGTTAAAAACTGTGGGTGTGAGTGTTTTATTCTGCCCTTCACAGAACAAGACGTGAAGAAGAGGGGGACGATTCATCTGCAGTGTACAGCACAGTCACCAAACACTGAAGAAACACAACATGAATCTGTTGTTTATATGTGGATTTTACAGCCTCACGGAACCAGAAGAAATAAAACATATAGACATGTGCAGTGTTTGTAAAGTTTTGTTTTCTTTCTTGATGGGTTGGTTAACCCAGATTACAAATTCTCTCACTTTGGAAGCCACGAAAGGTAAAGGTAAGAAAGTTGTTCTTCTTCTCCCATAATTGAAAATATTTCCCAGACTCAACCAGGTGTAGAGTTAGCCTCAGGTTAGGCTAACGCTAACCGTAATGTATGTTACTGTCAAAATGTTACAAATAACAATAATATTAATTTCTAAATATTATAAATTGTAATTAGTTGTAACTAATATTAGAACAGCTAAAAGATTTTATATCAATCAATGGGAGTGACCAATAATCATTTTCTGGAGGGGGGGGGGTCATATTTTTTTTTCATATTCAGTCACAGTCATTGTGCCCCCTACTGGTCACTGGAAGTAACCCTTGTGTTAATTACCCTTCGGTTTACAAGGAATGTTCATGTCGTGTTCTACTCTTGATATACAGCAGCATAGTGCGTGCAGGGTGTGTTCTCCGGTGCCACATAGTGGACACAGGAAGCATGTACACAGCTGCACACTCCACGCCGGAATTAGCATCTTTCTCAATCGTGCAGTGTCGGACGGTTGAGAAAAGTAAACCGCTGCGTCCACTGGCTGGATCGAGGGGGGGCAGGCCTTGGTGGGAACAGCCACTAAAGTCGTTTCTCACACTCTGTAAAATGAGGAAATTCACAGTTTGTACAAAACACAAGTTACTTCTTTGTTTTAGGTTTAATCTAACACCATCGGGCTCAGCAAGCATGTAACTGTAAAGAGGAAGGAAGGGGGTGTTTAACAGTTTAAATTTATCTTTCTCTGACAGAATCTGTCTTTATTCTCAGACTCTTCTGTGTTGTAGGTAGACGTGTCTGTGATGTGACTGAGTTTCATCTTGTGCACATTATTTACCTGTGGACGTTTTTATTGTTTGAAGTCACAGACGAGAGCAGCAGCTACTATGAGTGTAACTGCAGCAGCGAGTGGATTTGTTGTCCTTCTTCTCACTGTGACAGGTACTGTACGTCTACATTCATGTTTCACTCTATTTTACACTCGGACTTCTGATTCACCTGAAGTGAGTTTGAGAAAGAAAGTAAAAATATAAATGAACCATTCATTCATTTTCAGATCACCACCTGTAAAGTGATGCAGAAAGAAAAAATATGAAGGAATTATCATCAGTATTATTTTGTATCTTTGTTTAGAAGTTTCTATCGTCTAGAGCTCAAAGTATTAAAGAGTCTGCAACTTATTATTATTATTATTATTATTATGTTAATTATTATTATTATTATTATTATTATTATTATTATCATCATGACTGAGTTCCTCTCCTCTCGATGCAGGAGTGTTCTCTGGTGTCGTTATGAATCTGATTCTCTGTGTTACAGTGGTACAGTGTGAGAATGGCTGGGATGTGAGTTACACTTCTACTGAGATCTGTGCCTTCAGAGGATCAACAGTGGACATTAACTGTACCTACACATACCCATCCACATTTAATAACCATGATACTACAGTTCAGGAAACTTTCTGGTTCATTCAAGAGAGTAATGGGATTTACGTTGATCTAAGGACTGATCCGGAGTATTCAGGTCGTGTGGAGTATCTCTGTGGAAACAACAAGTGCACTCTGAGAATCTCTAACCTGACAGAGAGCGACTCAGCTGTGTACAAGTTCAGGTTCACAACAAACCAACCTACTGGGAGTTTAACTGGTTCAGCTGGAGTCACTCTGTCTGTCACAGGTAACATTTACATCTGAACATTCATTCATTTATTTCCTACATCTTGTTTGGTTCACTTGAGTGTGTCTGTGCACTTTTATATGCATGTGTGTGTTGTCAGTTTGGACTAAAATGAATTCCTTATTTTCACACACAGATTTGCATGTGGAGGTGAGCAGATCAGTGAAGGGTGACTCTTCTAACCATGCAGAGCTCAGGTGTCAGAGCAGTTGTCGTCTTCCTGATCATCTGAACTACGTCTGGTACAAGAATCAACAGAAGATGATTGAAGGAGCATCTTATTCAGGTTTCTTTAATTCTGCAGACAGAGTTTTCTGTGCTGTTAAAGGACACGAGGATTTCCGCTCTCCGTCAATGTGTGAGTTTAATCTACAGTATTTCACTAACAGCACCATCTGCTGGAGTATTTGAGATAATGCATTGTACCATAACTTCATGTGTCTTTAAATACTTTTTTCTGCATGGGCACATTGAACTCTTGGGATACTACTGTCAGTACTGACAAACTAGTGTAGTACTAGTACTAGTATTCTGCTTGTGTAAATATAGATTGAAGTCATTACTGGTCCCAAGAAGTGAATCCAAAGCATCTTGATTTCCCCCTGGTGGCTGGCTGCAGTATAGAACATACATCCTGCCTCCTCCATGTTAGTGGGAAGGACATGGACCAATCTAAAAAGTCAAATACATTTTTCTCAAAGACGGTTTGTGTCATTTTAGGTCGTTCTTATCACACTCTATTGTTCATGTTTCTCATAAGTTTGGTTTTAATTTGTTATTGGATGAAATGAAAAGTAGATTAAACTTCATGATTGACAGCTGACGCTGACTCAGGATTGGTCGAGCTCATGTCAATGTCAATGTCAATTTTATTTGTATAGCACATTTAAAAACAACTTGGTTGACCAAAGTGCTTTACAGGAGTAATGGTACAACAAAGGGACAGTAAAAAGGTAATACATTATAGTGCAAGTAATACAAATAAAATACAATTATTAATGTAAAATAAGATAAAACATAAATAAATAAATGAAATAAAATAAAAGATATATGATGAGAGAAATAAAATCAGCTGCGATGAAACACACTCAACTCGAGCAGAAAGCCTGGGAGAACAGGTGTGTTTTTAGTAGCGATTTGAAGTTTGTTAAAGACGGGGCAGAGCTGATGTGAAGTGATAGGTTGCTCCACAGGTTTGGGTCGGCTACTGCGAAGGCGCGATCACCTCTGGTTACTAGCCTTGTCTGAGGTTTGTCAAGGAGCAGTTGCGTTGCTGATCTCAGTTCCCTAACTGGAGTGTGCATAAAGAGAAGTTCCGATAAGTAAGACGGTGCCAGTCCGTTAAGAGATTTAAAAGTTAAAAGTGAGATTTTAAAAACGATCCTGTGACAAACAGGAAGCCAGTGTAGGAGGCGCAACGTGGGTGTGATATGGTCTCTCTTTTTTGTCCTAGTCAGCAGGCGAGCAGCAGCATTTTGGACTAGCTGCAGGCGTTTAATGGATGATTTGTCTAAGCCTACATACAGGGAATTACAATAATCCAGACGGGAGGTTATAAATGCGTGGATAATTCTCTCTAGGTCTTTTTGTGGTAGGTAGGGCTTTACCTTTGCTATTTGTCGAAGTTGAAAAAAGCTACCTCTGACGATTAAAAGCCCTGTCAAAAAGAACACCAAGACTCTTTACAGTGGAGTGAGTATAAGAAGCCAACGGCCCAAGATTGACCATATCTTGCAGTTCTGATTGTCCAAATATGATAACCTCAGTTTTATTGTTGTTTAATTTGAGGAAGTTTGAGTCCATCCATGATTTTACGTCATTTAAGCAATCAAAGAGGGGCTGCAGTGATAGTTTTTTGGTTCAGGGGCAAGTATATTTGAATGTCGTCTGCAAAGCAATGAAAGGAGACATTATATTTTTCAAAAATTGAGGCTAGGGGCAGCATATATAGAGAGAAAAGGACAGGGCCTAGAACGGATCCTTGAGGTACCCCACATGTAAGTGGGGCCTTCCCCGAGGAGTATTCACCCAGGTGGACAGAGAAACTCCGATCTGTTAAAGAAGACTCAAACCACTTGAGTGCTGTACCTTTAATCCCTACAAGGTTTTCCAGGCCTGACATTAGGACGACTCTGCATAAAAGACACAGATCATTTCCTCCATATTGGCCAGTTTGCTCCATTATAAGAGCAACTACAAGATCCCTCATTCCTCACACCTCTCCAACAGTGTCTTCTCCCTCACTGAAGTCTAAGGGAACTTCCCTGTGTTTTTGTGAACTGAGAAAGTTTCCCTCATCACCCAGCATCGTCATCATCTTAAAATGGCTCTGCCGACTGTTGATTCTGGAAAATACATGGAGTTAGTTTTATAAATGTATAAGTTTATCTTCTGATTCTCTGATGTGCTCTGTGTTTCAGTGGTAAGAGTCAGAATGACTGGGATGTGAGTTACACTTCTACTGAGATCTGTGCCTTCAGAGGATCAACAATGGACATTACCTGTACCTACATACCCATTCAGGTGGACTTACCATGATACTACAGTTCAGGAAACTTTCTAGTTCCATTCAAGCGAGTATTAAGTTCACGTTGATCTAAGGACTGATCCGGGTATTCAGGTCGTGTGGAGTGTCTCTGTGAAAACAACAAGTGCCTCTGAGAATCTCTAACCTAGAGAGAGGCTGACTCAGCTGTGTACAAGTTCAGGTTCACAGCAAACCAACCCTAGAGGTTTAGCAGGTTTCAGCTGGAGTCACTCTGTCTGTACAGGTAACATTTACATTAGAGTCAGTTTTGAAATGTTAGTGTGTATGTTGAAATAAAATAACATGTTTGTTCCACAGCCCCCCTCAGCTCCAGGTACATGTGAGGAGATCAACAGCCAATCCATATTCTACCTGGACAGAGCTGACCCTATCACAGCAGGTGTCAGCTACCTGATCATCTTCCCTACGTTTGGTACAATAACATTGAACTTGTTGGGCCGAAAAAAGTACTTTCACCTCCGACACTTTAATGCTGAAGACAGCTATCACTGTGCTATAGAAGGACATGACGTTTCCATTCTCCCTACATTGTGTGAGTTTACTCCTCCTCATGAAGCTACAATAATGTGGAAAGAATTGAAATTTTTACTTTTAACAAATAATACAGACAGTGTTTTGATTGTATTCTCATCCTGTGTGTTAATATAAACTATCCTTCAGATGCTCCAAAAGTTCCCACTGTGTCAGTGAGTCCCTCTGGTGAGATAATGGAGGGCAGCTCAGTGAATCTGACCTGCAGTGATTTTAGCTCTCTGACTTTTACAGCCTACACCCCCCCCCCTCCTTTTCATTGCACCAGAACCTCAAACCATCAATACTCAGGATTTCCAGATGTGTCACACCTGTATATCAAGCCCATCATATTGCACATGAACGATACTAACTGACCAACAGCATCACCTGGCAAACTGACCATTGAGGTCGTCAGCTGAGAATCATGAAGCACATGACACAAAAACTAGGTCAACAATTTTATTGCTAATAATTTTTCTGGACGATTAAAGTACAGTAAGTGAAGAGAAATTGAATCCATCCCATTCTTTGTCCATTACATTTTAAATGTGCAGATATGGGTCGTTTGACTTCTGCCCCATAAATATTCACAGTCAGACCATCAGCAGCACAAAGAGGAATCCACCCAGCATCTGTTAAAACATCCATAAAGCTTTCACCATCCTCAGTAAACTTGAAAGATATTTCCTTCACTGTGCACATTCGTATAACGAGCAAACAGCTCTCAGCAGACAGACAGTGGTGAAAACAAACCCTGCTCCTGTGCACACACGTCACATACACCTCCCAGCAGGGAACAGAGGCTCGTGCTGGTTTAAAACACGCCCACAAACAGGCTACTCTGAACAGTGCTCTTCACACATTTTATTAGAAAAGAAACTGTCTTTATATTCAGTCAGAACATCGGAACTGAGTTAGCAAACATGACAAAAAGTTGTTTTTGTAAATATTTCATCCTGCACCTTTGAGTATTGTGATTTCTTGAAATGATAAAGTAAAAGTTATTTCATCATAGTTTCACCTGGATCATGGGAGATCAGCACTCATTGGATCAGCCGCTGCGGTTTTCCCTCTCTGTGACTCTCACTCTCCGTGTTCCTACTGATCAGGTAGAGCAAATCTGTTTTCACTAAAGCTTTGTCACGATGAATTCTGAAAATCTGTCCTGTTAAATTAAATCCAACTCCAATTATTATGTATATTGTTTGTTATTTGGTTCAATTGATCAGAAGAAAGAGAAACTCTCAGCAATCTGCTGATCCTGGGGACAAGACTTGACCACGGTGAGCAGGTGAGACACACAGTTCCAGCGTAATCCTTTCCAAGCGCCACTATTTCTCCATATCAAACCACTACTCTGTCATGTGAAGATTAAAAACTAGTTATTAAAATCACAGTCAAAACTGCCATTGTAAAAACAATCATCTGGTGTTTGAATTTCCTTCTGGTAATCTATCCATTTTAAGCAAATCGCTGAGTGTTATAATTTTCTGGCACTGTGCGGTTTGTTCAACACTTTGCTGAACTATGACACTTGATGCTGCTCTAAGTTTGTTGAGTTGTAACATGTGCTGCTTTAAATCTTGTGGAAGTTTGTGAAAGATTGTATTGATTGGTTCAGATATCTTTAGTGTGGAGCACTGTAATGTGGAGCAGATCACCATTGGGTGTGGCTGTGTAACACATTTGATTTGCGTTGTTCTGTCTGAGACTAAGTGTGTGTGAGACTGCGTTGTTAGTCTGTGTCGTTGGGACAAATAGAGTCAGTGTTGGCTGCGTGTGGATGCAGCTCTATAATTAAGGTTGATCACAGAGCAGTCGTGTTCTTTCCTTATCTGTATTTAGTGAGTATGTTGCCCATTTCGTGAATTTGAGGTAATTGTGTTGCGAGTTTGGGAGAGATAGCTGTGTGGCATTGAGTGTCGATGAGTAGGGCGTGGTGCATCGGAGAGACGGAGAGTTATATCGTTGCTGTCGGAACAAGACTGAGAGAACCTTCCCTCCTTTTGGTTTTTAGTAGGGCTTACATGTTCCCTGTCAACAAAACACGTCTGGTGTAGAAGGAGGCGGTTAAATAAATTAATAGCTGCGATAGTTGGACTGCGGTGTCCATACTGCCACATGTACAAGATTCAAAAGCAAATTTGTGTTTGCAGCGTCTACCCAATCAGTCTGAGGAAAACTACTTATGACCTTCACTATGCCAGTGTCCACTTCATGAAGAGACAGACGGATCCCATCTACTCCGTCGGATCAGCTGAACCCAGCAAACACAAGGGGAGGCGGAGGAGGTTGCGTGCGCTTCTGTCAACTTTAACAGATCTGCCCAGAGGTAGAGCAGCTCTTCATTCAGGACCATTATCCTCACTAACACCACAAAACATCATAAACAGAGATATATCTATAGAAGTCATTTGTTTTTACACTTTCATTTTCTTGTTTTGTTTAAAAATGTGTATTTGTTAAAGAGACATATTCTGCTCATATTCAGTTTGATCATTTTAATTAGTCTTGACTTTAAAATGTTTAATGTTCAGAAAACATCACTTTTCCTCAGACTGTCTATTGCTGCAGCTCCTCTTTTCAGCCTCTGTCTCAAACACTTGGTTTTAGCTCCTGTCTCTTTGACCTCCTCCCCCCCTCCTGATAATGCCCAGTCTGCTCTGATTGGTCACCCGGCCCACTCTGGTATGATTGGTTAACCACTTCCTGTGAGTGTAGGAAATCCTCCCTCCTAACTTTACGGGGACACATTCAATCTCAAACATTTCTTATAGTTTAGCTAGTTTCGTGGTGAGGCTTGACATGTTTGTTTGAACCCGTGTGCAGCGTGGGCTCGTTTGGTGGGTGTGTCAGGGTGTTCCCCAATCAGCAGCGACTGTTTTAAAAGAAACAGTGACACAATGGATTCTAAAGTTCTCTACAGATGCTGGTGTTAGAAGCTGCTGTTCCAGGCGGCCAGGCTTGAGACTGTGACATTCAGCCTGTATTGAAGCATTCAACATACATTATTTAACCCACATCATCTACCTCGAGATGTTTTCCCACGAGAACGCCAAGAATGACCTCGCTGCTAACACTTCATAACACAATGTGTTCCAGCACCCACTGTTTTACGTTTAAATACTGCCCATACTCACGTTTATACAGCCTGGCTTCTGCCGATGATGCAGAGTACGGGCGGGACTACTGGTGAGGTGTTTCAGGGCTTCATGTTTTCTGTGGGGCAGAAGAGCTCGTTTTACAGAAGGGAGCTCAGACTTTGGGCTTTTTAACTTTTGCAGAACTTTGAAACTCAATTTGTCTCCTTTAATGCTACGTCTCCTTGACCTCCTGATCATTTATTTGTTTTATCTCCTTTCAGGACCAGAGGTCAGGACACTGGAGAGGATCGCGCTGCATTGTACAGCACAGTCAAAAAACCTCCTGCTGTTTAGACCAACGTCTGAAATCACCTTGGTCCCGATGGGAAATATCTCAACAGCTGCGGGATGGATTTGAATAGAAGTTCATCCATGTTCATGGTCCCCACAGGATGGATCCTACTTTGGTGACAGTCAGACTCCAGCATCATTGTTGAAGTGAATGTTCAGTTTTAAGTGACTTGTCTTGACAGCTAATGGATACAAAATTGACTTGATGACTGTTTTATCTGAAATATATCAGCAACTTGTAGAAGTTGTTAAAAACACCACATTTAGCCTGAATGAAAAATATCAAACATTTTATAACTTGCAGCTTCAAACATGAAAATATCTGCGGTGTGTGTCAGACGGTCGACAAACTGTAAACTTGTAATTAACTTTTTTCTATTCATAAAATAATCTCATGTGGATGTGAGCTGCTACTTACGTGATGAACGCCTTGAATGTGACCGTTAACACAAAGTGAACTGCTGACACCAGATGAGCTGTGTTGCCTCTGGTGTCTGTTCAAAGTTTGCATCAGGCCCATTGATTTCACTTTAGTGTTTTGTGGTATTTCTCACATCACGTGTTAAACACGCGTGAAGAAGAAGAAGGAGTTAGGTGTGTTTTAATCCATCATGTTCACCTGGCGGCCATTTTCCTCTGACGTCTCTCTCCAGGTGCAGGCTCGAATGTTTATTCTGAGCAGAATAATGTTGTACTGCTGCTTGATCCAGGTTTATAAGTTGCACAGTGATATATTATCCTTATTCTTCATTAGGATTATTAGTTCATTATTATAATATTAGTTTTGGTAATTTTAGTAACATAATTAGTTTGTTTGCTGCACTTTAGAGAGACTGATGTTAATTATACTTTTTCTTTTTCTTCACAACATTATTCATATTTATAGTCTTGTTTATTTCATTTGTTGTTCACTCACAACTTCCTCTTTTCTAACTTTGTGATGTACAGTTTTGCAACAAAGCAAATTTTCTTTAGGGATTATTAAAAGTTGTTTTTTATTCTCTTCATATATTTTTGTTTTTATATTAAATGTGAAGCTCATTTGCTTTTGTTTTGAAACTCTTACTATATTTTAATCTCACTTCCAGTATTTGTTCTGTCTTTCGTTCGTCCTTTTCATAATAAAGCCAGTCAGACGCCATACGAGACTTCCAACACGCACATATTTGGGTCAATGACGTGTAAGGATTTTCAACAGGCCAATTTTAAAATACAAAAAAAAATAATATCTATTCTAATTATTCAAACATTAAAGATATTATTGTACATAAAATCATATAAAAATGTCAAATTATTTGATTTTCGTGTTTTGATCTAGATGAATTGGCTGTGGCCTTAAAAATGTCATGTGGTGCGACCGTAATTTATCTTAAAATGAGGTGATTTCCTTTATATGCTTACATTTTTTTAACAATTTCTCAATAATATAAAGTCATTAGTAACAAATGTGCATTTCTTTAGAGTTTTTGTAAATAATGATCTCATATTTTGTTCTATAATGTCACCGTCCCCTTATTAAATATAGATTTAACAGACTTATGTTTCGATAAAGTGCATAAAATTTATAAAATGTTTTAAAAATACCATTCATTGAAGCAAACTGTATCAGTGATTAATATTTCAGCCACAGAAATTTTATATTTTACTTTAAATTTAATACAGGTCTTGGTATTAATTACTTCAACATCGGTAATTCGCTCCAAATGATATGAAAACCTCCTGTCATTTAAAAGATCAATAAACAATAAATTCCATACAAAAATTTGACTTAAACCAGATTTTATTAGAATTTCATAGAATTTCATGAACACAAACATTTCCTAAACATTTTTTATAAAATCTCATCCAAGAACATTTAAGTGCAGCACCACGTTGTTGTGAACAAACATTTCATTAAACTTAGCTGCTCTTGTGCTACATCTACATCAACCAGAGCTGGTGGGATGTTCTCCAGGAGGCAGTAGCGTGGGTCTCACACAGCGTTGCCATATTTTGACTTTCTCTGTAAGCTCTGGATGCAGCCCTCAGTTCTCTCTCTGATTCTTTCTCTCTGTCAACTCACTTGACTTGGCATATGGAATCTCCCTGCTGTTTTATTTCTCTCGTAACTGAAAAAGATATGTAATGTCATGCCATAAATCAATAAGTTATTTTTGGACTAATGATAGATGAACATTTTAAATGCAAATATGCATTTCGTCAGTAATGAAAAACACATAAGAGCAATATGCTTCATGTTTGCTTTGTTACATGGATTTTCATTTTAAAAATGTTTTAACATACCTTTCTCTTCTCTGAGCAAGGTTCTCTGCTCACAAATAAAGAATAAATTACTAATAAATTCATAATAACTTGAGATAAAATTATGTTACATTTTTGGGGTTTATTCATGATATTGTACAAAATTAAACATAAACCGTTGTTTCTGAAATATTAGAAAAAAAATACTCTAATTGCATGAAATATTTTCCAAATAATACTAAAATAAAGTACTTTATGTATATAAATCATTTATTGAATTTAAAAGCCCCAAAACTCCCAATCTAGGACATGTGTCTATCATGTAGAAACACTCTGCAATGCTCGCACCACATTTGGTGGCACCACTTGATATTTTTCTAGTTCAGTCCAAAATTTACAGCCACAGAATTGGCCACCTAAAGAAAACAAACTAGGTCAGCACAAAAAGGTCACTATGACATTTCTAATCAAATTATTTATTTTAGAAATAACGATTTCATAGTTTTTTTCAGAGTCAAATGTGTGACTACACTTCTCAACTGTGAAAAAGGTTATTTTTCCAAATTTGAGAGAGAGAGTTACAAACCTGTTGCTGCTTCCATGGGTCCTTGGCAAATGGTTTATGATGCAACTTCCTGTCTTTACAGATAGTTTCAACATCAAGTCCCAAATTGGTCCTTTCTTGATGGTACTTCCATGATATTTCATAAAGGACATCATCGGACAAGATTTGTTTGTATACTATGATGGAAATATAATGCAAATGCTTTGCTTTGCTACATGATATTTTGACACTTTAAAAAGCAAAAACATTTAAATAACTAATGGTTTTGGAAATTTAAAGTGTACATATCTGGAGGACAGGTACTACATATATATGGTATTTCTTTATGTATTTAAACCTTTTTTTTAACAGAAGAAAATGCAGTCGGACAGAAAATATGAGCGTCACGTCAGTGTCCATTTGTGTCTTCTTCCGTGAAGTTGAACTGCTTGCGGGTCGTTGCAGAGACGAGGTGGATGAATGCTTGTGTGACCACTTGGTTACACTAGAAAGTGTAAATGTGGAGCAGGATCAGAGACACTAGGTAAACAGGAGCCCTGGACTTGAATATACGTACTTGAGAATTAACACGGGATTACTTTGAATAGACATATTAGAACACATAACCTGCAGTTCAAGTTTGTTTGACACTTACAATACAGCATAAATTTTAAAATAATAAACAAAAATAAATAAAATTAAAAAAAGTGTGCACATAAAAGTCCCTTCAACGTCCGTGAGTCAGTCTTAAATGTCAAACTGGTGGATTGATGGTGGGGCCCAGTCCGTCTTTGTACAGTGTCTGTCCCTGCCGTGGGTGAAGAGGAACATATAGAGTCTGAATCTCTCTCAAAGATCTGCATGTTGGCTCGACATCCAGTTAACTGGAGTCTTGGTTCTTGGTGGATGTCTCTCTGGCACGGAGGAATTCGTCTCTCACCAAAAACCTGAGCGTTGAATAAGTAAGAATCCCTGCACCTTCCAACAGGTCAGCAGGGTGACCTCTGCTTCCACCGCGATATAACAGAGTCTGAGCAAAGCAGGTAGTGTGCTTGTAGCTTGAGCAGCAAAATGGCCGACAGGATGCAGACAGGTAAACAAACTCTCCACAGAGTAGATTCACCAGAGAGGATGACTGGGTACCGCCCCCTACTGGCTAGAAAATGTCACAGCAGGTCACCCAATGAGCCACTACAGTGTTATACAAAGTGTACAATCTCTTTCTCTATAGCACTTATACAATATGTGTGCAGCCTTAGAATGTATTTTGCTGCTTTTCTAGTGTGGGCTACACTTGCGTGTGAATGTGTGTATTTGAGGTGGCCTGAGCGTCTAGTTCAAGTCAACTGGTAGCTTAGCGTATAGTAATTAAATTATGTCCAAGTTCAAAGTAGCAAAATAACAAGCATTGAGTATAGAAAATCCAACAAACTTGGGGCGTGTGGTTGAAAAACTGTTTCTCTGCAACGTCTTTGTCTCTAAATCCTTTGGTTCCATTGACCTCATTCCGCTGTATGTAGCGTCACTGGCTGGTATTAGTCTCCAGCTGGTCAGCTATAGTCAAAATGTTCTAAAATAAAATGGCTCCAGCAGTATTAATGGCAGTTTATTTTCCAGTTCAATTTTAAATCTTTCTTTAATTTGTCTTTTTCATGTGAATCTTTATTGCATCTTGTGAGACACTGAACAGGTGAGATAAAACATCCCAGTTTCTCTCAAGTCTCCTTGGTTTGTCTTTCTTGTGTCAGTGAGATGTTGTGATGTGGATGATGCAGGTTTGGTATGAACAGCCACTAAAGTTGTTTCTCACACTCGTTGGCTCCACAGTTTAATTTAACACCATCAGGCTCAGGATGCAGGTGAGTGTAAAGAAAGGAAGTTGGGTGTGTTTATCAGTTTAAATTTATCTTTCTCTTTCAGAATCTGTCTTTATTCTCAGACTCTTCTGTGTTGTGGGTAGACGTGTCTGTGATGTGACTGAGTTTCATCTTGTGCACATTATTTATCTGTGGATGTTTTTATTGTTTGAAGTCACAGACGAGGCAGCAGCTACTATGAGTGTAACTGCAGCAGCGAGTGGATTTGTTGTCCTTCCTTCTCACTGTGACAGGTACTGTACGTCTACATTCATGTTGTCACTCTATTTTACACTCGGACTTCTAGTTACTGAAGTGAATTTGAGAAAGAAAGTAAAAATATAAATGAACCATTCATTCATTTTCAGATCCACCACCTGTAAAGTGATGCAGAGAAAGAAAATATATGAAGGAATTATCATCAGTATTGTTTGTATCTTTGTTTAGAGAAGTTTCTATCGTCTAGAAGCTCAAAAAATATTAAAGAGTCTGCAACTTATTATTATTATAATTATTATTATTGTTATCATCATGACTGAGGTCCTCTCCTCTCGATGCAGGAATTGTCATCAGTGTGTGGAGTCATCAGTTGAAATGCTATGGAATGCTGCTCATGGAAATGCTGTTTCTTTTCTACAGAAAGTAAAAAGTAAACTAAGTGTTCTCTGGTGTCGTTATGAATCTGATTCTCTGTGTTACAGTGGTACAGTGTGAGAATGGCTGGGATGTGAGTTACACTTCTACTGAGATCTGTGCCGTCAGAGGATCAGCTTGATGGACATTACCTGTACCTACACATACCCATCCACATCTACTAACCATGATACTACAGTTCAGGAAACTTTCTGGTTCATTCAAAGAGAGTAATGGGATTCACGTTGATCTAAGGACCCCAGTCGGGATATTCAGGTGTGTGGAGTATCTCTGTGGAAACAGAAGTGCCTCTGAAGTCTCTAACCCACGACGAGAGCGACTCGGCTGTGTACAGGATTCAGGTTCACAACAAACCAACCTGCACAGGTTTAACTGGTTCAGCTGGAGTCACTCTGTCTGTCTGGGTAACATTTACATCTGAACATTCGTTCATTTATTTCCTACATCTTGTTTGGTTCACTTGAGTGTGTCTGTGCACTTTTATATGCATGTGTGTGTTTGTCAGTTTGGACTAAAATGAATTCCTTATTTTCACACAGATTTGCATGTGGGGAGTGAGCAGATCAGTGAAGAGTGACTCTTCTAGCCATGCAGAGCTCAGTGTCCAGAGCAGTTGTCGTCTTCCTGATCATCTGAACTACGTCCTGGTACAAAAGAATCAACAAGAAGATGATTAGGAAGGAGCATCTTATTCGATTTCTTTAGTGCAGACAGAGTTTTCTGTGCTGTTAAAGGACATGAGGATTTCGCTCTCTCCGTCAATGTGTGAGTTTAATCTACAGTATTTCACTAACAGCACCATCTGCTGGAGTATTTGAGATAATGCATTGTACCATAACTATGTGTCTTTAAATACTTTTTTTTTTTCTGCATGGGCACATTGAACTCTTACAGGATGCTACTGTAGTACTGACAAACTAGTGTAGTACTAGTGCTAGTATTCTGCTTGTGCAAATATAGATTGAAGTCTGACTTACTGGTCACGAAGTGAATCAAAGCATCTTGATTTCCCCCTGAGTGGCTGTGCAGTATAGAACATACATCCTGCCTCCTCCATGTTAATTCAGGAAGGACATGGACCAATCTAAAAAGTCAAATACATTTTTCTCAAAAAAGACCCGGTTTGTGTCATTTTAGGTCGTTCTTATCACACTCTATTGTTCATGTTTCTCATAAGTTTGGTTTTAATTTGTTATTGGATGGAAATAAGTAGATTAAACTTCATGATTGACAACTGGCAACTGACTCCAGGATTGGTGACTCATATCAATGTCCAATGTAATTTATTGTATAGCACATTTAAAAACAACTTGGTTGACCAAAGTGCTTTACAGGAGTAATGGTACAACAAAGGGACAGTAAGGTAATACATTATAGTGCAAGTAATACAAATAAAAATACAGTGTAATGTAAAAATAAGATAAAACATAAATAAATAAATGAAATAGAAATAAAGATATATGATGAGAGAAATAAAATCAGCTGCGATGAAACCCCCTCAGCACAAGGCGAAAGCCTGGGAACAGAGTGTGTTTTTAGTAGCGATTTAGAGATTTGTTAAAGACGGGGCAGAACTGATGTGAAGTGACCGGTTGCTCACAGGTTTGGGGCGGCTACTGCGAGGCGCGATCACCTCTGGTTACTAGCCTTGTCTGAGGTTTGTCCAAGGGCAGTTGGGTTGCTGATCTCAGTTCCCTAACTGGAGTGTGCATAAAGTTCAGTAAGTAGAATGGTTGCCAGTCCGTTAAATTTAAAAGGATTAAAGTGAGATTTTAAAAGCGATCCTGTGACAAACAGGAAGCCAGTGTAGGAGCGCAACGTGGGTGTAATATGGTCTCTCTTTGTCCTAGTCAGCAGGTGACAGCATTTTGGATAGCTGCGAGTTTAATGGATGGTTGTCTAAGCCTACATACAGGAGTGCAATAATCAGACGGGAGGTTATAAAATCGTGGATAATTCTCTCACAAGGTCTTTTTGTGGTAGGTAGGGCTTTACCTTTGCTGATGTCGAAGTTGAAAAAGCTACACTCTGACGATTAAAAGCCCTGTCAAAAGAACACCAAGACTCTTTACAGTGGAGTGAGTATAAGAAGCCAACGGCCCAAGATTGACCATATCTTGCAGTTCTGATTGTCAAATATGATAACCTCAGTTTTATTGTTTAATTTGAGAAGTTTGAGTCCATCCATGATTTTACGTCATTTAAGCAATCAAAGAGGGGGCTGCAGTGATAGTTTTTTTGGTTCAGGGGCAGAAGTATATTTGAATGTCGTCTGCAAAAGCAATGAAAGGAGACATTATATTTTCAAAAAAATTGAGGCTAGGAGCAGCATATATAGAGAGAAAGGACAGGGCCTAAGCGGATCCTTGAGGTACCCCACATGTAAGTGGGGCCTTCCCGGAGGATTCACCCAGGTGGACAGAGAAACTCCGATCTGTTAAGACTCAAACCACTTGAGTACTGTACCTTTAATCCCTACAAAGGTTTTCCCAGGCCTGACATTAGGATCATGTATGGGGCGGGACCTTGATATGGCTCCATCTCCAGACCACTACTGTGAACTGGTTCCGATGAAAGATGGCAGCGTTGGTATCAGGATATTTGGCTTCATTTCACGGAGAGTGGGAGGAAGTGGGCGTGTCATTCCTCTTTATTCGAAGCTCTGCATAAGACGATCATTTCTCCATATTGGCCAGTTTGCTCCATTATAGAGCAACTTCTACCAAAGTCCCTCATATTATCACCTCCAACAGTGTGTTTCTCCCTCACACTGAAGTCTAAAGGGCACTTCCCTGTGTTTTTGTGAACTGAAAGTTTCCTCATCTTAGCATAAATCATCATCTTAAAATGAAAACCTGCCGACTGGTGATTCACCAGAAGAAAATACATGGAGTTAGTTTTATAAATGTACAAGTTTATCTTCTGATTACTCTGATGTGCTCTGTGTTACAGTGATAAGAGTCAGATTGACTTGAGTGTAAGTTACCTTTCTACTGGGATCTGTGCCGTCAGAGGATCAACAGTGGACATTACCTGTACCTACACATACCCATCCAGGTTGAATAACCATGATACTACAGTTCAGAAAACATTCTGGTTCATTAAAGTGAGTAATGATTTACGTTGATCTAAGGACTTGATCCGGAGTATTCCAGGTCATGTGGAGTATCTCTGTAAAACAACAAGTGCACTCTGAGAATCTCTAACCTGACGAAGACGCTCAGCTGTATGCAAGTTCAGGTTCACAACAAACCAACCTAATGGGAGTTTAACTGGTTCAGCTGAGTCACTCTGTCTGTCACAGGTAACATTTACATTAGAGTCAGTTTGAAATGTTAGTGTGTATGTTGAAATAAAATAACATGTTTGTTCTGAACCCTCAGCTCCAGGTACATGTGAGGAGATCAACAGCCAATCATATTCTACCTGGACAGAGCTGACCTGTCACAGCAGGTGTCAGCTCCTGATCATCTTTCCCTACGTTTGGTACAATCACAATGAACACATTTGGACAAAAAAAATACTTTCACCTCCAACACTTTAATGCACAGACAGCTATCACTGTGCTATAGAGGACATGAGGCGTTTCCCTTCTCCTACATTGTGTGAGTTTACGCCTCCTCACATGAAGCTACAATAATGTGGAAATAATTTAAATTTAAACTTTTAACAAATAATACAGACAGTGTTTTGATTGTATTCTCTGTGTGTTAATATAAACTATCCTTCCAGATGCTCAAAGCCTCCCTCTGTGTCAGTGAGTCCCTCTGGTGAGATCATGGAGGGCAGCTCAGTGACTTGACCTGCAGCAGTGATGCTAATAACCCAGCAGCTAAATACACCTGGTCCAAGAGAAGTGGGGACAAACAAGTTCCAGCGTCTCAGTGAGAGGACTAATTTGTCCTCAGCTCCATCGGTCGTCAGACTCTGGAAATATTACTGCACAGCTGAGAATGAGCTGGGAAGAGTTCAGCAAACATCTTTATTACTGTGACATGGTGAAACACAGGTTATTAAATGAAGATATATTGAATCTGTCCCATTCTTTGTCCTTTACATTTAAATATGCAGATATGGGTCGTTTGACTTCTGCCCCATAAATATTCACAGTCAGACCATCAGCAGCACAAAGAGGAATCCATCAGCATCTGTTAAAACATCCATAAGCTTTCACCATCCTCAGTAGACTTGAAAGATATTTCCTTCACTATGCACATTCACGTGACGAGCAAACAGCTCTCCAGCAGACAGACAGTGGTGAAAACAAAGCCCTGCTCCTGTGCACCACGTCACACATACACTCCAGCAGGGGAGCAGTAGCTCATTAACATTTTAAGAAACACGCCCATAAACAGGCCACTCTGAACAGGGCTCTTCACACGTTTTATTAGAAAAGAAACTGTCTTTATATTCAGTCAGAAAATCGAGACAGGTTTAGCAAACATGACAAAAAGTACTTTTTGTAAATGTTTCGTCCTGCACCTTTAAAGGGGACATAGCATGCAAATTCCACTTTGTTAGTGCTTCTACAGGTTAATGTGGGTATCTGGCATGTCTACCAACCCAAAAACTCTGGGAAAAAAACACTCGCGCATTTTGTTATAGTTCCTCTAAGTCAGAAACGTCATGCTTGAGCGACTCGATTGAGCTTCCTGGGTTTTGTGTCGTAACAAGGAACTGGAAGTCTCCCTACATGGGGCTGACCAGCGCGGAGAAATGCACGTCCCGTGTGAACAGCCAGGCGGCTTGAGAACGGCGCTGCGCTGCCTCGCAGCGGTCTTCCACACAGCCAGCAGTGTGGAAGACTTCCGCAGTGTTCAGCACTACTCAGCACGCCGGGTTACAGTAATTACGCCGGGTTACAGTAGTTACGCCGGGAGTACCGGACGCGGAAAGCGCGCCTTGAGCAGCGCAGCGCCCGTTCTCCAGCACGCAGCCGCCTGGCTGTTCCACGAGACGAGCATTTCTCCGCTGGTCAGCCCCATAGACTGTATATATAAGGTCAGCCGCGATTGTGCTTTCTCCGCTTGTTGTTGTACCCGTTGAATGTCGGGGTTCGGGGGTAAATGATGGTCTTCATAGCCCCCCCACCTCTTTCTCTCTGTCTGTCTGCTTGTGTGCTTGTAGTGGATGGGCAGAGGGGACATTAATTATGTGATTAGAGGAAAATTAAACTCCAGGTTAACAGAAGGGGAATACAAAGTATGGGATTGCATATTTGATAATTTATATATAAAATATGTATTTATATCGTTTAAAATCATGGGGGAGGCGGGGAGGGGAGCTGGCTCATTCGCATTTAAAGGAACAGGCAGTCAAAACAGGTCACTCTGTGGAGGGCTGTTTTATACAGGGTAAAAAGGGTGCTGTTTGAAATGATCCTTGTGGTATTTTGACCAAAGTATGTTACAGACATTTCATTAAGACCCCAAGGAACCATATCAACTTGTGGTAAAATGGGCATGCTATGTCCCCTTTAAGTATTGTCATGGACATCAGCACTCATTGGATCAGCCGCTGCAGTTTTCCTCGCTGTGACTCTCCTCTCCGTGTTCCTACTGATCAGGTGAGCAAATCTGTTCCACTAAAGCTTTGTACGATGAATTCATGAAAATTTGTCCTGTTAAATTAAATCAACTCAATTATTATGTATATTGTTTGTTATTTGGTTCAATTGATCAGAAGAAAGAGAAACTCTCAGCAATCTGCTGATCCTGGGGACAGACTTGACCACAGTGAGCAGGTGAGACACACAGTTCAGCGTCCAATCCTTTCAAACGCCACTATTTCTCATATCAAACCCTTTTCTCTGTCATGTGAAGATTAAAAACTAGTTATTAAAATCACAGTCAAAATTGCCATTGTAAAAACAATCATCTGGTGTTTGAATTTCCTTCTGGTAATCTATCCATTTAAGCAAATCGCTGAGTGTTATAATTTTCTGTGCTGTGCGGTTTGTTCAACAGTTTTTACTGAACTATGACACTTGATGCTGCTCTAAGTTTGTTTGAGTTGTAACATGTGCTGCTAAATCTTGTCAAAGTTTGTGAAAGATTGTATTGATTGGTTCAGATATCTTTAGTGTGGAGCACTGTAATGTGGAGCAGATCACCATTGGGTGTGGCTGTGTAATATGTTGATTTTGCGTTGTTCTGTCTGAGACGAAGTGTGTGTGAGACTGCTGTTCGTAGTCTGTGTCGTTGGGACAAATAAAGTCAGTGTTGGCTGTGTGTGGATGCAGCTCTCTATAATTAAGGTTGATCCACAGAGCAGTTGTGTTCTTTCATGTCTGTTTTTAGTGAGTATATTTGCCCTTTTAAAACGTTTTGAGGTAATTGTGTTCACGAGTTTGGGAGAGATAGCGCTGTGTGGCATTTGAGTGTCGGTGAGTAGGGCGTGGTGCATCGGCGAGACAGAGTTGTGTACTCGTTGCTGGTGAACAAGACTGAGAGAAAGAAGGGAGTTAGGGGGTGGCTATCCCCCTTCCTTCATAAGCTCCTTCTAGTTTCTGTGAGCCTGACTTTTTCTTTTTTTAAGTGCCTCTGTGTCTGTAGACCTGCAGTTGTATTAAAGTGTTATACAATTAAATGATACACACTACTACACCCAAAATATAGTGCTAAAGGGTTTTTATCAATGATTTGCTTACAGATAGTTTTGGGGTCTAGGGATTATATTGTGTGGCTCGACCTCTAATTAAATGATGTTAAACAACTTGTTTGACCAAACTTGGCTGCGAAATCGTGAACATCCAGCTCCCAGATGTAGTCTTATCTTTACACAACCGAGGTGAAAAGCGCACACACAAGTGGCTCACAGACACACTAAGTAGAAGTTTGTAGTGTTAGTGTTTGGAATTCAAACTGAAGACCTTCCCTCCTTTTGGTTTTTAGCAGAATCCACATGTTTCCTGTCCTTGGAAACACGTCTGGTGTAGAGAAGAGTGGTTTAAATAAATCAATAGCTGCTATAGTTGGACTCTAACGTTGTCCATACTGCCACATGTACAAGATTCAAAGCAAATTTGTGTTTTGCAGTGTCTACCCATTCAGTCTGAGGAAAACTGTGACCTTCACTATGCTAGTGTCCACTTCATGAAGAGACAGACGGATCCTGTCCTCCAACATCGGATCAACTGAACCCAGCAAACACGAGGAGGCGGAGGAGGTTAAATGCGCTTCTGTCAACAGATCTGCCCCGAGGTGAGCAACTCTTCATTCAGGACCATTATCCTCACCTAACACCACAAAACATCATAAACAGAGATATATCCTATAGAAGTCATTGTTTTACACTTTCATTTTTCTTGTTTGTTTAAACATATGTATTTTGTTAAAGGAGACATATTCTACTCATATTCAGTTTGATCATTTTAATTAGGTTAACCCTCGACTTTAAAATGTTTAATGTTCAGAAAACATCCACTTTCCTCGACTGTCTATTGCTGCAGCTCACTCTTTTCAGCCTCTGTCTCAAACACTTGGTTTTAGCTCTGTCTCTTTAAGTCCCCCCCTCCTGATAATGCCCAGTCTGCTCTGATTGGTCACCGTACTCTGTTGTGATTGGCTAATACTTCCCTGTGCGTGTGAAATCCTCCACTCTCCCACTTTACGGACACATTCAATCTCAAATCATTTCTTATAGTTTGCTAAACGTTTACGTATGAGCGACATGTTTGTTTGAACCCGTGTGCAGCGGCTCTCGTTTTAGTGGAGAGTGTCAGATTGTTCCCCAATCAACAGCGACTGTTTAAAAGCGGTGAAACACAATGGATTCCTAAGTTCTCTGGTCTGGTGTTAGAAGCTGCTGTTCCATTTGAAGCAGAGACTGTGACATTCAGCCTGTATTGAAGCATTCAACACGTATTTTCAGCCACATCATCCACCTCGAGATGTTTTCCCACGAGAACGCCAAGTGACCTCCTCCGCTAACATTGTTACCTTCGTAACACAATGTATTTCAGCACCACTGTTCACGTTTAAATACTGCTTATGCTCGTTTGCTACAGCCCTGGCTTCTGCCGGTGATGCAGAGGTACGGGCGGGACTACTGGTGAGGTGTTTCAGGGCTTCATGTTTTCTGTGGGGCAGAGGAGCTCGTTTTACAGGAGGAGCTCAGACTTTGGGCTTTTTAACTTTGCAAGAACTTTGAAACTCAATGTCTCCTTTAATGCTACGTCTCCATGACCTCCTGATCATTTATTTGTTTTATCTCCTTTCAGAACCAGAGGTCAGGACACTGGAGAAAGGATCCCAGCTGCATTGTACAGCACAGTCAAAAACCTCCTGCTGTTTAGACCAACGTCTGGAAATCACCTTAGTCCCGATGGAAATATCTCAACAGCTGCGGGATGGATTTGAATAGAAGTTCATACAACTGTACATGGTCCCCACAGATGAATCCTACTTTGGTGACCAGACTCCAGCATCATTGTTGATGAATGTTCAGTTTTAAGTGACTTGTCTTGACAGCTAATGGATAAATTGACTTCGGTATTCGACTTTTTATCTGAAATATATCAGCAACTTGTAGAAGTTATTAAAACGCCATTGCCTGAATGAAAAATATCAAACATTTTATAACACGCTTCAAACATGAAAATATCTGCGGGTGTGTGTCAGACCAGTCGACAAACTGTAAACTTGTAATTAACTTTTTCTATTCATAAAATAGTAAAACAAGCATTATTAGTTAGTTGTAGTGTGACACTGCTGCCACTAGATAGTAGTAAAGAATTTTACTGATAAAACCACAGAGAGGATTCTGTCTCTTTCACTACTTTCTGTTTCTACACTATTGTTTTCCAGCGTTTCCATCATCAGCCCGATCAGGAGTTCCTGCTCATTTCCTCTGAGGACTGGAGGGACCACGTCTCATGTGGATGTGAGCTGCTACTTACGTGATGAACACCTTGAATGTGACCGTTAACACAAAGTGAACTGCTGACACAGATGAGCTGTGTTGCCTCTGGTGTCTGTTCAAAGTTTGCATCAGGCCCATTGATTTCACTTTGAGTGTTTTGTGGTATTTCTCATCACGTGTTAAACACGTGAAGAAGAAGGGATTAGGTGTGTTTTAATCCACCATGTTCACCATAGTGACCATTTTCTCTGACGTCTCTCTCGGGGTGTGAAACTCGAATGTTGTTACGAACAGAATAATGTTGTACTGCTGTGATCCAGGTTTATAAGTTATACAAAAAGATTATATATTATCACTTATTCTTCATTAGGATTATTGTTTCATTATTATAATATTAGTTTTGGTAATTTTAGTAACATAATTGGTTGTTTGCTGCACCTTTAGGAGACTGATGTTAATTATACTTTGTTTTTCTTCACAACATTATTCATATTTATAGTCTTGTTTATTTCATTTATTGTTCCTCACAACTTCCTCTTTTCTAACTGTGATGTACAGTTTTGCAACAACAGATTTTCTTTAGGGATCATTAAAGTTGTTTTTAATGATTTATCTGATATAAATTTGTGTTTTTCCATTAAATGTGAAGCTCATTTGTTGTAATTTGCTTTTGTTTTGAAACTCTTACTATATTTTAATCACTTACTGTATTAATGGCAGTTTATTTTTCCAGTTCAATTTTAAATCTTTCTTTAATTTGTCTTTTCATGTCAATCTTTGGCCATCTTAATGAGACACTGAACAGATGAGATTAAAACAGGCCCAGTTTCTCTCAAGTCTCCTTGGAATTTGTCTTTCTTGTGTCAGTGAGATGTTGTGATGTGGATGATACAGGTTTGGTATGAACAGCCATAAGTTGTTTCTCACACTCGTTATACAAGTTTAATTCCCAACACCATCCAGGCTCAGGATGCAGGTGAGTGGAAGAGGAAGGAAGTTAGCTATATTTAACAGTTTTAATTTATCTTTTTCTTTCAGAATCTGTCTTTATTCTCAGACTCTTCTGTGTTGTAGGTAGGTGTCTGTGATGTGACTGAGTTTCATCTCGTGCACATTATTTATCTGTGGGCGTTTTTATTGTTGAAGTCACAGGCAGGAAGCAGCTACTATGAGTGTAACTGCGGCAGCGAGTGGATTTGTTGTCCTTCTTCTCACTGTGACCAGGTACTGTACGTCTACATTCATGTTTCTCTATTTTACACTCGGACTTCTGATTCACCTGAAGTGAGTTTGAGAAAGAAAGTAAAAATATAAATGAACCATTCATTCATTTTCAGATCACCACTGCAGAAAGTGATGCAGAAAGAAAATATATGAAGGAATTATCATCAGTATTATTTTGTATCTTTGTTTAGAGTTTCTATAAATCTAGAGCTCAAAATATTAAAGAGTCTGCAACTTATTATTATTATTATTATTATTGCTAGTATAATTATTATTATTATTATTATTATTATTATTATTATTATTATTATTATCATCATGACTGAGTTCCTCTCCACTCGATGCAGGAATTGTCATCAGTGTGTGGAGTCATCAGTTGAAATGCTGAATGCTGCTCATGGAAATGTGTTTCTTTTCTACAGAAAGTAA
>NC_061484.1:27739578-27761469 GCF_022539355.2 Hippoglossus stenolepis
CGCCAGTAGCCGACACTCTGTCGTTTGAACAACAGACAACTGACACACAGCTGATCTGCGGCGCAACCGCAGCCAGTGAGTCCAGAGAGTGCTGGGATCGACAGTGAAGATGTGAGATCGACCGGTAGATCGCGATCGACGGGTTCAGAGTCTGATCTATAGCGAGAGTTGATATGACAGTTATAAAGTTGAGAGAAGAGGGAGTTGACTCGTACAGGAGGTGTAACTGCTGATGGACTGAAGAAAACACAATGATCCACTGCAACAAGGTTTAACCAAACAGCCAGAGAACACAAAATGATTGTCCTATTTTAATTTATCTTCAGCGTGACTTTAAACAATATTTTGGTTTCAGGTAACATCAAACTTATTTTGAGAACTTTTTATTTCATTTTACCACAGCTATTTCTGTTAGATTTCGTGAGGTTTCATGTTTCTCAGTTCATCCGTGTTTATATTTTGTCTGATCTTTCTTGATCTTTTATCCACAGGTTCCTCTCTCAGTCACAAAGTCCAGCAGAGTCCAGCTAACATTTACAACAAACCAGCAGAAACAGCCAAAATCATCAATTAACAAGTCGCAACCCCCCATGATGTCAACCATTGGTTTGTGAAATACCTTCTTGAAACCACCATCTTTATTTTTCCCTTTTGAAACCAGAAGCAGCCATACAGGAGCAAGACTTAGAGCCTACACCTGCCATTGAATGAGAGTTGCTGTTAATCACATGGTTTCCAGGCCCCATTGCATACAGTGCTTTTTCATCTATTTGACTCTAAATGGGACCATCATGCTATAATGAGGAAGACTTGGAACCTGCGATTGAGACTGTAAACTCCTTAGGAAAATGGTCTATGCCAGTTTAACCACCATGAAAACACAGACAGATTTACATGTGGTGACACTCCCACCTTCAACTCTTCATGACGCTGTAACATACGAGGACTCAAACACTTTCTGACTGACATGGAAATTACCAGCATCAAACAAGACCTTCTCATATCATGTGTCCTTTTTCTGTGGACTACAGGTAATATACAATACAAATCTACCACTTAATATTAAAACTTTACATCAAATTACTCATGTTCTTATTATAGTTGATCTTATTTTTGTTTGTTGATAACGTGACGGTAATTACACACAGGTCTGTCTGATGGCAACGAGGTCACCCAAACACCCATACTGTGGAAAAACACGGTTGAAAATGCAACAATACACTGCAGCCACACCAAGGGTTCCACCTTTACCAGATGTACTGGTACAGGCAGCTCCCGGGAGAGACGCTGAACCAAATACTGTTTATGTCTTCAAACACAAACCGTGAATATGAAACTGGATTCAGTGAAGGGAAGTTCTCAGCCACCAAGCCTGATGAGTTCAGTGGGACATTGACAGTAAAGAATCTGGTGCCGGATGACAAAGGCTTGTATTTCTGTGCAGTCAGTGAACACAGTGACACACACTCACAGGGTAGATGAACAAAAACCCCAGTGCAATGCCAGCACACCTCCATCCTTCTCTCTCACATGCTTTAGGGGGACCTCAAGCATCATAAATACTCCCAGTTGCTTTTTGATTTCCTGCCAGACTTTTGAATACAGCTGCAGGATCAAACGTCACAAACTGCAGCGACACTCCCATCAACAACTCTTCAGATCTCTGCAACTAACCTGACAGTTACACAGACTTGATCCAACATGGTCGCCTCAGCTCTTTGACAATGTTTGGAAGAAAGGTGAATGACAATAAGAAGTTGTTGTTTCACAGAGTTCACCTGTTGCTTTGGTGATGACAGAGTTTTAGAGTCGTCTACTTTAGCATTTCCATTAACTGTTATACACAGGTTTTACCGGTGGAAGCGATGTCACATAAAACTCTACACTATGGAAAAGACAAAGGTTAAAAGTGGGACAAGACACAGCAGCCACAGCAAGGGGGTCAAACACTAGCAGATGTACTGGTTCCGACAGCTGCCAGGGGAGGGGATGAAGCAAATACAACCCCACATAAATAGGAAAATGGCTTCAGTGAGCAAAAACAGAGAAGAGTTGTGGTCCGACTGCATCTTTGACGGTGCAGAAGCTGCAGCCTGAGGACAGGGGGGTGGATTTTTGTGCTGTGAGTCAACACAGTGATCCAGGCGACTTAGGAAGCTCCACAAAATCACAAATCCCAAGGTCAGTGAATAGAAGACGACAGTGTCTTTGATAAACTACACAGAGGACTGAGTATTTGTAATTGCACCTGAAGATTTTGGTTCATTCATTATTACATTTAATAGAGGCATTGTCATTTTGTTATAAAAGAGGTAAGTATTCTTTCTGTTGGTGTATAACATTGTTAAACTCTTTGTCCCTATTTTAATTTCATTAACCTTTCAACACAATCCCTCCGAATTTTAGCAGGAAAGCAAGAGTGCTGGAAAAGCTCTTATTATGAAAGTTAATTCTTGACTATTAAAATAATGGTTTAACAAAATAAGAGTTTAGGGCCACTCAGTGGACCCTCAGTACAGCACAGCACAGCAGTCATACGAGGTGGTACAGGAAGAGGATGATGTGTGTACGGGTTACCAGGAAACAGAGGTGTGACTTAAGAAGAACAGCATATGCAGCCATGAAACACACCACAGATGATCGTTCCTAAAGTCAGCCATGAAAGACAACAAGATGATCACACTTTCTACATAACCTTTAATATCGTACTGGTCTCAGGTAATGAAATAATGTTCAGAGATAATCTCAAACTACTGCGTTCCTTAATGTTTAAACTCAAAGGGATGGAACAAAAACACAAAGGAAATACAAAATGATTGTCCTGTTCATTTTCTAGATTCTGCTTATAGGTAATATGAACACAATTGTTAAAGAAATCTTTATTCATGTCTTTATTTACTATGTAATCTTGCAGGTGCACTGCCAGTGACAATTTTAATCTGTTTTTCAAAGTGTTCATGCTCATATTGTAGTTAAATGCTTCATTTATCTTTTTTCCACAGGTTCCTCTCTCAGTCACAAAGTCCAGCAGAGTCCAGCTAACATTTACAAGAAACCAGCAGAAACAGCCAAAATCAGCTGTTCACACAGTATTGACAACTATGATCGAATCTTCTGGTACAAGCAGATAAATAACACACAGCTTCAGTTCCTAGGATACATGGTAGGTAACTCTGGAGTTTCAGAGCCTGGATCTGGTGTGAAAATAGACGGGAACGCGAATAAAGATAAGACGTGCACATTAACAATCGAAGGACTGAACCTGAACAGCAGTGCAGTGTATTTCTGTGCTGCTAGTTTACACAGTGAAACACATCATCTGCTGCTCAGTACAAAAACCTGCACATGAAGTTCTTTCATCAGCTGCCAGCCCCTTACACACGTACCCTCCTCTCATTAGGTGGCAGTATTTGTTCTTTCTATGACTCTGAACTGTGGCAGAGTTGATATGACAGTTATAAAGTTGAGAGAAGAGGAGTTGACTCATACAGGAGGTGTAACTGCTGATGGACTGAAGAAAACACAATGATCCACTGCAACAAGGTTTAACCAAACAGCCAGAGACCACAAAATGATTGTCCTATTTTATTTTATCTTCAGCGCGACTTTAAACAATATTTTGGTTTCAGGTAACATCAAACTTATTTTGAGAACTTTTTATTTTATTTTACCAAAGCTATTTCTGTTAGATTTCGTGAGGTTTCATGTTGCTCTCTGTTTTTAATTCATCAGTGTTTGTATTTTGTCTGATCTTTCTTGATCTTTTATCCACAGGTTCCTCTCTCAGTCACAAAGTCCAGCAGAGTCCAGCTAACATTTACAACAAACCAGCAGAAACAGCCAAAATCACCAATTAACAAGTCGCAACCTCCCATGATGTCAACCATTGGTTTGTGAACTACCTTCTTGAAACCACCATCTTTATTTTTTCCTTTTGAAATCAGGAGCAGCCATACAGGAGCAAGACTTAGTGCCTACACCTGCCATTGAATGAGAGTTGCTGTTAATCACATGGTTTCCAGGCCCCATTGCAAAAGTAATTTTTCATCTATTTGACTCTAAATGGGACCATCATGCTATAATGAGGAAGACTTGGAACCTGCGATTGAGACTGTAAACTCCTTAGGAAAATGGTCTATGCCAGTTTAACCACCATGAAAACACAGACAGATTTACATGTGGTGACACTCCCACCTTCAACTCTTCATGACGCTGTAACATACGAGGACTCAAACACTTTCTGACTGACATGGATATTACCAGCATCAAACAAGACCTTCTCATATCATGTGTCCTTTTCTGTGGACTACAGGTAATATACAATACAAATCTACCACTTAATATTAAAACTTTACATCAAATTAAGAATGTTCTTATTTACTTGATCTTTCTGTTTTTGTTTGTTGATAACGTGACGGTAATTACACACAGGTCTGTCTGATGGCAACGAGGTCACCCAAACACCCATACTGTGGAAAGACACGGGTGAAAATGCAACAATACACTGCAGCCACACCAAGGATTCCACCTTTACCTGATGTACTGGTACAGGCAGCTCCCGGAGAGACGCTGAACCAAATACTGTTTATGTCTTCAAACACAAACCGTGAATATGAAACTGGATTCAGTGAAGGGAAGTTCTCAGCCACCAAGCCTGATACGTACAGTGGGACATTGACAGTAAAGAATCTGGTGCCGGATGACAAAGGCTTGTATTTCTGTGCAGTCAGTGAACACAGTGACACACACGCACAGGGTAGATGAACAAAAACCCCAGTGCAATGCCAGCACTCCTCCATCCTTCTCTCTCACATGCTTTAGGGGAACTCAAGCATCATAAATACTCCCAGTTGCTTTTGATTTCCTGCCAGACTTTTGAATACAGCTGCAGGATCAAACGTCACAAACTGCAGCGACACTCCCATCAACAACTCTTCAGATCTCTGCAACTAACCTGACACTTACACACACTTGATCCAACATGGTCGCCTCAGCTCTTTGACAATGTTTGGAAGAAAGGTGAATGACAATAAGAAGTTGTTGTTTCACAGAGTTCACCTGTTGCTTTGGTGATGACAGAGTTTTAGAGTCGTCTACTTTAGCATTTCCATTAACTGTTATACACGGGTTTTACCGGTGAAGCGATGTCACATAAAACTCTACACTATGGAAAAGACAAAGGTTAAAAGTGCGACAAGACACAGCAGCCACACCAAGGGGGTCAAACACTAGCAGATGTACTGGTTCCGACAGCTGCCAGGGGAGGGGATGAAGCAAATACAACCCGCCACATAAATAGGAAAATGGCTTCAGTGAGCAAAAACAGAGAAGAGTTGTGGTCCGACTGCATCTATGACGGTGCAGAAGCTGCAGCCTGAGGACAGGGGGGTGGATTTTTGTGCTGTGAGTCAACACAGTGATCCAGGCGACTTAGGAAGCTCCACAAAATCCCAAATCTCAAGGTCAGTGAATAGAAGACGACAGTGTCTTTGATAAACTACACAGAGGACTGAATATTTGTAATTGCACATGAAGATTTTGGTTCATTCATTATTACATTTAATAGAGGCATTGTCATTTTGTTATAAAAGAGGTAAGTATTCTTTCTGTTGGTGTAAAACATTGTTAAACTCTTTGTCCCTATTTTAATTTCATTAACCTTTCAACACAATCCCTCCGAATTTTAGCAGGAAAGCAAGAGTGCTGGAAAAGCTCTTATTATGAAAGTTAATTCTTGACTATTAAAATAATGGTTTGACAAAATAAGAGTTTAGGGCCACTTAGTGGACCCCTCAGTACACAGCACAGCACAGCAGTCATACGAGGTGGTACAGGAAGAGGATGATGTGTGTACGGGTTACCAGGAAACAGAGGTGTGACTTAAGAAGAACAGCATATGCAGCCATGAAACACACCACAGATGATCGTTCCTAAAGTCAGCCATGAAAGACAACAAGATGATCACACTCTTCTACATAACCTTTAATATCGTACTGGTCTCAGGTAATGAAATAATGTTCAGAGATAATCTCAAACTACTGCGTTCCTTAATGTTTAAACTCAAAGGGATGGAACAAAAACACAAAGGAAATACAAAATGATTGTCCTGTTCATTTTCTAGATTCTGCTTATAGGTAATATAAACACAATTGTTAAAGAAATCTTTATTCATGTCTTTATTTACTATGTAATCTTGCAGGTGCACTGCCAGTGACAATTTTAATCTGTTTTCAAAGTGTTCATGCTCATATTGTAGTTAAATGCTTCATTTATCTTTTTCCACAGGTTCCTCTCTCAGTCACAAAGTCCAGCAGAGTCCAGCTAACATTTACAAGCAACCAGCAGAAACAGCCAAAATCAGCTGTTCACACAGTATTGACAACTACAATGTAATCCTCTGGTACAAGCAGATAAATAACACACAGCTTCAGCTCCTGGGATACATGTTAGGTAACTCTGGAGTTTCAGAGCCTGGATCTGGTGTGAAAATAGACGGAACGCGAATAAAGATCAGACGTGCACATTAACAATTGAAGGACTGAACCTGAGCAGCAGTGCAGTGTATTTCTGTGCTGCTAGTTTACACAGTGAAACACATCATCTGCTCCTCAGTACAAAAACCTGCACATGAGGTTCTTTCATCAGCTGCCAGCCCCTACACACGTACCCTCCTCTCATTAGGGGCAGTATTTGTACTTTCTGTTACTCTGAACTATAGCGAGAGTTGATATGACAGTTATAAAGTTGAGAGAAGAGGGAGTTGACTGATGCAGGAGGTGTAACTGCTGATGGACTGAAGAAAACACAATGATCCACTGCAACAAGGTTTATCCAAACAGCCAGAGAACACAAAATGATTGTCCTATTTTATTTCATCTTCAGCGCGACTTTAAACAATATTTTGGTTTCAGGTAACGTCAAAATTATTTTGTGAACTTTTTCATATAGTTTCCTGAATTTCTTTTTCAAGATTTTGTTGTGTACATTAAGTCTCTCAAAATAATTGAGAGAAATTTGTATTGTATTTTACCACAGCTATTTCTGTTAGATTTTGTGAGGTTTCATGTTTCTCAGTTTTTTAATTCATCAGTGTTTGTATTTTGTCTGATCTTTCTCGATCTTTTTTCCACAGGTTCCTCTCTCAGTCACAAAGTCCAGCAGAGTCCAGCTAACATTTACAAGCAACCAGCAGAAACAGCCAAAATCAGCTGTTCACACAGTATTGACAGCTACAATCAAATCCTCTGGTACAAGCAGATAAATAACACACAGCTTCAGCTCCTAGGATACATGTTTGGAAACAAGGAAAACCCAGAGACTGGATCTGGTGTGAAAATGGACGGGAGCGCGTATAAAGATAAGACGAGCACATTAACAATCGAAGGACTGAACCTGAGCAGCAGTGCAGTGTATTTCTGTGCTGCTAGTTTACACAGTGAAACACATCATCTGCTCCTCAGGACAAAACCTGCACATGAGGTTCCTTCATCAGCTGCCAGCCCTTACACACGTACCCTCCTCTCTTTAGAGGGCAGTATTTGTTCTTTCTATTACTCTGAACTGTGGCGAGAGTTGATATGACAGTTATAAAGTTGAGAGAAGAGGGAGTTGACTGATACAGGAGGTGTAACTGCTGATGGACTGAAGAAAACACAATGATCCACTGCAACAAGGTTTAACCAAACAGCCAGAGAACACAAAATGATTGTCCTATTTTATTTTATCTTCAGCGTGACTTTAAACAATATTTTGGTTTCAGGTAACGTCCAAATTATTTTGAGAACTTTTTATTCTATTTTACCACAGCTATTTCTGTTAGATTTTGTGAGGTTTTGTTTCTCAGTTTTTAATTCATCCGTGTTCATATTTTGTCTGATTCTTTCTTGATCTTTATCCACAGGTTCCTCTCTCAGTCACAAAGTCCAGCAGAGTCCAGCTAACATTTACAAGAAACCAGCAGAAACAGCCAAAATCACCAATTAACAAGTCGCAACCTCCCATGATGTCAACCATTGGTTTGTGAACTACCTTCTTGAAACCACCATCTTTATTTTTTCCTTTTGAAATCAGGAGCAGCCATACAGGAGCAAGACTTAGTGCCTACACCTGCCATTGAATGAGAGTTGCTGTTAATCACATGGTTTCCAGGCCCCATTGCAAAAAGTAATTTTTCATCTGTTTGACTCTAAATGGGACCATCATGCTATAATGAGGAAGACTTGGAACCTGCGATTGAGACTGTAAACTCCTTAGGAAAATGGTCTATGCCAGTTTAACCACCATGAAAACACAGACAGATTTACATGTGGTGACACTCCCACCTTCAACTCTTCATGACGCTGTAACATACGAGGACTCAAACACTTTCTGACTGACATGGAAATTACCAGCATCAAACAAGACCTTCTCATATCATGTGTCCTTTTTCTGTGGACTACAGGTAATATACAATACAAATCTACCACTTAATATTAAAACTTTACATCAAATTACTCATGTTCTTATTATAGTTGATCTTTCTTTTTTTGTTTGTTGATAACGTGACGGTAATTACACACAGGTCTGTCTGATGGCAACGAGGTCACCCAAACACCCATACTGTGGAAAGACACGGGTGAAAATGCAACAATACACTGCAGCCACACCAAGGGTGTCGCCTTTTACCAGATGTACTGGTACAGGCAGCTCCCGGGAGAGACGCTGAACCAAATACTGTTTATGTCTTCAAACACAAACCGTGAATATGAAACTGGATTCAGTGAAGGGAAGTTCTCATCCACCAAGCCTGATGCGTTCAGTGGGACATTGACAGTAAAGAATCTGGTGCCGGATGACAAAGGCTTGTATTTCTGTGCAGTCAGTAAACACAGTGACACACACTCACAGGGTAGATGAACAAAAACCCCAGTGCAATGCCAGCACTCCTCCATCCTTCTCTCTCACATGCTTTAGGGGGACCTCAAGCATCATAAATACTCCCAGTTGCTTTTTGATTTCCTGCCAGACTTTTGAATACAGCTGCAGGATCAAACGTCACAAACTGCAGCGACACTCCCATCAACAACTCTTCAGATCTCTGCAACTAACCTGACAGTTACACACACTTGATCCAACATGGTCGCCTCAGCTCTTTGACAATGTTTGGAAGAAAGGTGACTTACAATAAGAAGTTGTTGTTTCACAGAGTTCACCTGTTGCTTTGGTGATGACAGAGTTTTAGAGTCGTCTACTTTAGCATTTCCATTAACTGTTATACACAGGTTTTACCGGTGAAGGCGATGTCACATAAAACTCTACACTATGGAAAAGACAAAGGTAAAAAGTGTGACAAGACACTGCAGCCACACCAAGGGGTCAAACACTAGCAGATGTACTGGTTCGACAGCTGCCAGGGAGGGGATGAAGCAAATACAACCACCCACATAAATAGGAAAATGGCTTCAGTGAGCAAAAACAGAGAAGAGTTGTGGTCCGACTGCATCTTTGACGGTGCAGAAGCTGCAGCCTGAGGACAGGTGGGTGGATTTTTGTGCTGTGAGTCAACACAGTGATCCAGGCGACTTAGGAAGCTCCACAAAATCACAAATCCCAAGGTCAGTGAATAGAAGATGACAGTGTCTTTGATAAACTACACAGAGGACTGAGTATTTGTAATTGCACCTGAAGATTTTGGTTCATTCATTATTACATTTAATAGAGGCATTGTCATTTTGTTATAAAAGAGGTAAGTATTCTTTCTGTTGGTGTAAAACATTGTTAAACTCTTTGTCCCTATTTTAATTTCATTAACCTTTCAACACAATCCCTCCGAATTTTAGCAGGAAAGCAAGAGTGCTGGAAAAGCTCTTATTATGAAAGTTAATTCTTGACTATTAAAACAATGGTTTGACAAAATAAGAGTTTAGGGCCACTCAGTGGACCCCTCAGTACACAGCACAGCACAGCAGTCATACGAGGTGGTACAGGAAGAGGATGATGTGTGTACGGTTTACCAGGAAACAGAGGTGTGACTTAAGAAGAACAGCATATGCAGCCATGAAACACACCACAGATGATCGTTCCTAAAGTCAGCCATGAAAGACAACAAGATGATCACACTCTTCTACATAACCTTTAATATTGTACTGGTCTCAGGTAATGAAATAACGTTCAGAGATAATCTCAAACTACTGCGTTCCTTAATGTTTAAACTCAAAGGGATGGAACAAAAACACAAAGGAAATACAAAATGATTGTCCTGTTCATTTTCTAGATTCTGCTTATAGGTAATATGAACACAATTGTTAAAGAAATCTTTATTCATGTCTTTATTTACTATGTAATCTTGCAGGTGCACTGCCAGTGACAATTTGAATCTGTTTTTCAAAGTGTTCATGCTCATATTGTAGTTAAATGCTTCATTTATCTTTTTCCACAGGTTCCTCTCTCAGTCACAAAGTCCAGCAGAGTCCAGCTAACATTTACAAGAAACCAGCAGAAACAGCCAAAATCAGCTGTTCACACAGTATTGACAACTATGATCGAATCTTCTGGTACAAGCAGATAAATAACACACAGCTTCAGTTCCTAGGATACATGGTAGGTAACTCTGGAGTTTCAGAGCCTGGATCTGGTGTGAAAATGGACGGAACGCGGATAAAGATAAGACGAGCACATTAACAATCGAAGGACTGAACCTGAACAGCAGTGCAGTGTATTTCTGTGCTGCTAGTTTACACAGTGAAACACATCATCTGCTGCTCAGTACAAAAACCTGCACATGAAGTTCTTTCATCAGCTGCCAGCCCCTTACACACGTACCCTCCTCTCATTAGGTGGCAGTATTTGTTCTTTCTATTACTCTGAACTGTGGCGAGAGTTGATATGACAGTTATAAAGTTGAGAGAAGAGGGAGTTGACTCATACAGGAGGTGTAACTGCTGATGGACTGAAGAAAACACAATGATCCACTGCAACAAGGTTTAACCAAACAGCCAGAGACCACAAAATGATTGTCCTATTTTATTTTATCTTCAGCGGACTTTAAACAATATTTTGGTTTCAGGTAACATCAAACTTATTTTGAGAACTTTTTATTTTATTTTACCAAAGCTATTTCTGTTAGATTTCGTGAGGTTTCATGTTTCTCAGTTTTTAATTCATCAGTGTTTGTATTTTGTCTGATTCTTTCTTGATCTTTTATCCACAGGTTCCTCTCTCAGTCACAAAGTCCAGCAGAGTCCAGCTAACATTTACAACAAACCAGCAGAAACAGCCAAAATCACCAATTAACAAGTCGCAACCTCCCATGATGTCAACAATTGGTTTGTGAAATACCTTCTTGAAACCACCATCTTTATTTTTCCCTTTTGAAACCAGGAGCAGCCATACAGGAGCAAGACTTAGAGCCTACACCTGCCATTGAATGAGAGTTGCTGTTAATCACATGGTTTCCAGGCCCCATTGCAAAAGTAATTTTTCATCTGTTTGACTCTAAATGGGACCATCATGCTATAATGAGGAAGACTTGGAACCTGCGATTGAGACTGTAAACTCCTTAGGAAAATGGTCTATGCCAGTTTAACCACCATGAAAACACAGACAGATTTACATGTGGTGACACTCCCACCTTCAACTCTTCATGACGCTGTAACATACGAGGACTCAAACACTTTCTGACTGACATGGAAATTACCAGCATCAAACAAGACCTTCTCATATCATGTGTCCTTTTTCTGTGGACTACAGGTAATATACAATACAAATCTACCACTTAATATTAAAACTTTACATCAAATTAAGAATGTTCTTATTATAGTTGATCTTTCTTTTTTGTTTGTTGATAACGTGACGGTAATTACACACAGGTCTGTCTGATGGCAACGAGGTCACCCAAACACCCATACTGTGGAAAGACACGGGTGAAAATGCAACAATACACTGCAGCCACACCAAGGGTGTCTCCTTTTCCAGATGTACTGGTACAGGCAGCTCCCGGAGAGACGCTGAAGCAAATACTGTTTATGTCTTCAAACACAAACCGTGAATATGAAACTGGATTCAGTGAAGGGAAGTTCTCAGCCACCAAGCCTGATGCGTTCAGTGGGACATTGACAGTAAAGAATCTGGTGCAGGATGACAAAGGCTTGTATTTCTGTGCAGTCAGTGAACACAGTGACACACACTCACAGGGTAGATGAACAAAAACCCCAGTGCAATGCCAGCACTCCTCCATCCTTCTCTCTCACATGCTTTAGGGGGACCTCAAGCATCATAAATACTCCCAGTTGCTTTTTGATTTCCTGCCAGACTTTGAATACAGCTGCAGGATCAAACGTCACAAACTGCAGCGACACTCCCATCAACAACTCTTCAGATCTCTGCAACTAACCTGACACTTACACACACTTGATCCAACATGGTCGCCTCAGCTCTTTGACAATGTTTGGAAGAAAGGTGAATGACAATAAGGAGTTGTTGTTTCACAGAGTTCACCTGTTGCTTTGGTGATGACAGAGTTTTAGAGTCGTCTACTTTAACATTTCCATTAACTGTTATACACGGGTTTTACCGGTGGAAGCGATGTCACATAAAACTCTACACTATGGAAAAGACAAAGGTTAAAAGTGGGACAAGACACTGCAGCCACAGCAAGGGGTCAAACACTAGCAGATGTACTGGTTCATTCATTATTACATTTAATAGAGGCATTGTCATTTTGTTATAAAAGAGGTAAATATTCTTTCTGTTGGTGTAAAACATTGTTAAACTCTTTGTCCCTATTTTAATTCCATTAACCTTTCAACACAATCCCCTCCGACTTTTAGCAGGAAAGCAAGAGTGCTGGAAAAGCTCTTATTATGAAAGTTAATTCTTGACTATTAAAACAATGGTTTGACAAAATAAGAGTTTAGGGCCACTCAGTGGACCCTCAGTACACAGCACAGCAGAGCAGTCATACGAGGTGGTACAGGAAGAGGATGATGTGTGTACGGGTTACCAGGAAACAGAGGTGTGACTTAAGAAGAACAGCATATGCAGCCATGAAAACACACCACAGATGATCGTTCCTAAAGTCAGCCATGAAAGACAACAAGATGATCACACTCTTCTACATAACCTTTAATATCGTACTGGTCTCAGGTAATGAAATAATGTTTAGAGATAATCTCAAACTACTGCGTTCCTTAATGTTTAAACTCAAAGGGATGGAACAAAAACACAAAGGAAATACAAAATGATTGTCCTGTTCATTTACCAGATTCTGCTTATAGGTAATATAAACACAATTGTTAAAGAAATCTTTATTCATGTCTTTACTTACTATGTAATCTTGCAGGTGCACTGCCAGTGACAATTTGAATCTGTTTTCAAAGTGTTCATGCTCATATTGTAGTTAAAAGCTTCATTTATCTTTTTCCACAGGTTCCTCTCTCAGTCACAAAGTCCAGCAGAGTCCAGCTAACATTTACAAGCAACCAGCAGAAACAGCCAAAATCAGCTGTTCACACAGTATTGACAGCTACAATCCAATCCTCTGGTACAAGCAGATAAATAACACACAGCTTCAGCTCCTAGGATACATGTTTGGAAACAAGGAATACCCAGAGACTGGATCTGGTGTGAAAATGGACGGGAGCGCGAATAAAGATCAGACGTGCACATTAAAATCGAAGGACTGAACCTGAGCAGCAGTGCAGTGTATTTCTGTGCTGCTAGTTTACACAGTGAAACACATCATCTGCTCCTCAGTACAAAAACCTGCATATGAGGTTCTTTCATCAGCTGCCAGCCCTTACACACGCACCCTCCTCTCATTAGGTGGCAGTATTTGTACTTTCTGTTACTCTGAACTGTAGCGAGTTGATATGACAGTTATAAAGTTGGGAGAAGAGGAGTTGACTCATACAGGAGGTGTAACTGCTGATGGACTGAAGAAAACACAATGATCCACTGCAACAAGGTTTAACCAAACAGCCAGAGAACACAAAATGATTGTCCTATTTTATTTTATCTTCAGGCGACTTTAAACAATATTTTGGTTTCAGGTAACGTCAAAATTATTTACTGAACTAATTTTTATTGTTTCCTGAATTTATTTTCAAGATTTGTTTGTGTACATTAAGTCTCTCAAAATTATTTTGAGAACTTTTTATTTTATTTTACCAAAGCTATTTCAATTTGATTTTGTGAGGTTTTATGTTTCTCTGTTCATCCGTGTTTATATTTTGTCTGATCTTTCTTGATCTTTTATCCACAGGTTCCTCTCTCAGTCACAAAGTCCAGCAGAGTCCAGCTAACATTTACAAGAAACCAGCAGAAACAGCCAAAATCACCAATTAACAAGTCGCAACCTCCCATGATGTCAACCATTGGTTTGTGAACTACCTTCTTGAAACCACCATCTTATTTTTCCCTTTTGAAACCAGAAGCAGCCACACAGGAGCAAGACTTAGAGCCTACACCTGCCATTGAATGAGAGTTGCTGTTAATCACATGGTTTCCAGGCCCCATTGCAAAAAGTAATTTTTCATCTATTTGACTCTAAATGGGACCATCATGCTATAATGAGGAAGACTTGGAACCTGCGATTGAGACTTTAAACTCCTTAGGAAAATGGTCTATGCCAGTTTAACCACCATGAAAACACAGACAGATTTACATGTGGTGACACTCCCACCTTCAACTCTTCATGACGCTGTAACATACGAGGACTCAAACACTTTCTGACTGACATGGATATTACCAGCATCAAACAAGACCTTCTCATATCATGTGTCCTTTTTCTGTGGACTACAGGTAATATACAATACAAATCGACCACTTAACATTAAAACTTTACATCAAATTACTCATGTTCTGATTATAGTTGATCTTTCTTTTTTTGTTTGTTGATAACGTGACGGTAATTACACACAGGTCTGTCTGATGGCAACGAGGTCACCCAAACACCCATACTGTGGAAAGACACGGGTGAAAATGCAACAATACACTGCAGCCACACCAAGGATTCCACCTTTTTCCAGATGTACTGGTACAGGCAGCTCCCGGGAGAGACGCTGAACCAAATACTGTTTATGTCTTCAAACAAAAAACGTGAATATGAAACTGGATTCAGTGAAGGGAAGTTCTCAGCCACCAAGCCTGATGCGTTCAGTGGGACATTGACAGTAAAGAATCTGGTGCCGGATGACAAAGGCTTGTATTTCTGTGCAGTCAGTAAACACAGTGACACACACGCACAGGGTAGATGAACAAAACCCCAGTGCAATGCCAGCACACCTCCATCCTTCTCTCTCACATGCTTTAGGGGACCTCAAGCATCATAAATACTCCCAGTTGCTTTTTCATTTCCTGCCAGACTTTTGAATACAGCTGCAGGATCAAACGTCACAAACTGCAGCGACACTCCCATCAACAACTCTTCAGATCTCTGCAACTAACCTGACAGTTACACACACTTGATCCAACATGGTCGCCTCAGCTCCTTCCTCAGTTTGGAAGAAAGGTGACTTACAATAAGAAGTTGTTGTTTCACAGAGTTCACCTGTTGCTTTGGTGATGACAGAGTTTTAGAGTCGTCTACTTTAGCATTTCCATTAACTGTTATACACAGGTTTTACCGGTGGAAGCGATGTCACATAAAACTCTACACTATGGAAAAGACAAAGGTTAAAAGTGGACAAGACACTACTGCCACACCAAGGGGTCAAACACTAGCAGATGTACTGGTTCCGACAGCTGCCAGGGAGGGATGAAGCAAATACAACCCGCCACATAAATAGGAAAATGGCTTCAGTGAGCAAAAACAGAGAAGAGTTGTGGTCCGACTGCATCTTTGACGGTGCAGAAGCTGCAGCCTGAGGACAGGGGGGTGGATTTTTGTGCTGTGAGTCAACACAGTGATCCAGGCGACTTAGGAAGCTCCACAAAATCCCAAATCTCAAGGTCAGTGAATAGAAGATGACAGTGTCTTTGATAAACTACACAGAGGACTGAGTATTTGTAATTGCACCTGAAGATTTTGGTTCATTGAATATTACATTTAATATAGGCATTGTCATTTTGTTATAAAAGAGGTAAATATTCTTTCTATTGGTGTATAACATTGTTAAACTCTTTGTCCCTATTTTAATTTCATTAACGTTTCAAAACAATCCCATCTGAATTTTAGCAGGAAAGCAAGCGTGCTGGAAAAGCTCTTATTATGAAAGTTAATTCTTGACTATTAAAACAATGGTTTGACAAAATAAGAGTTTAGGGCCACTCAGTGGACCCTCAGTACACAGCACAGCACAGCAGTCATACGAGGTGGTACAGGAAGAGGATGATGTGTGTACGGTTTACCAGGAAACAGAGGTGTGACTTAAGAAGAACAGCATATGCAGCCATGAAAACACACCACAGATGATTGTTCCTAAAGTCAGCCATGAAAGACAACAAGATGATCACACTCTTCTACATAACCTTTAATATCGTACTGGTCTCAGGTAATGAAATAACGTTCAGAGATAATCTCAAACTACTGCGTTCCTTAATGTTTAAACTCAAAGGGATGGAACAAAAACACTAGGGAAATACAAAATGATTGTCCTGTTCATTTACTAGATTCTGCTTATAGGTAATATAAACACAATTGTTAAAGAAATCTTTATTCATGTCTTTATTTACTATGTAATCTTGCAGGTGCACTGCCAGTGACAATTTGAATCTGTTTTTCAAAGTGTTCATGCTCATATTGTAGTTAAAAGCTTCATTTATCTTTTTTCCACAGGTTCCTCTCTCAGTCACAAAGTCCAGCAGAGTCCAGCTAACATTTACAAGAAACCAGCAGAAACAGCCAAAATCAGCTGTTCACACAGTATTGACAACTATGATCGAATCTTCTGGTACAAGCAGATACATAACACACAGCTTCAGCTCCTAGGATACATGGTAGTTAACATGGAAAACCCAGAGCCTGGATCTGGTGTGAAAATGGACGGGAGCGCGAATAAAGATCAGACAAGCACATTAACAATTGAAGGACTGAACCTGAACAGCAGTGCAGTGTATTTCTGTGCTGCTAGTTTACACAGTGAAACACATCATCTGCTCCTCAGTACAAAAACCTGCACATGAGGTTCTTTCATCAGCTGCCAGCCCCTTACACACGTACCCAAATCACCAATTAACAAGTCGCAACCCACCATGATGTCAACCATTGGTTTGTGAAATACCTTCTTGAAACCACCATCTTTATTTTCCCTTTTGAAACCAGGAGCAGCCACACAGGAGCAAGACTTAGAGCCTACACCTGCCATTGAATGAGAGTTGCTGTTAATCACATGGTTTCAGGCCCCATTGCAAAAGTAATTTTTCATCTATTTGACTCTAAATGGGACCATCATGCTATAATGAGGAAGACTTGGAACCTGCGATTGAGACTTTAAACTCCTTAGGAAAATGGTCTATACCAGTTTAACCACCATGAAAACACAGACAGATTTACATGTGGTGACACTCCCACCTTCAACTCTTCATGACGCTGTAACATACGAGGACTCAAACACTTTCTGACTGACATGGATATTACCAGCATCAAATAAGACCTTCTCATATCATGTGTCCTTTTTCTGTGGACTACAGGTAATATACAATATAAATCTACCACTTAATATTAAAACTTTACATCAAATTACTCATGTTCTGATTATAGTTGATCTTTCTTTTTTTGTTTGTTGATAACGTGACGGTAATTACACACAGGTCTGTCTGATGGCAACGAGGTCACCCAAACACCCATACTGTGGAAAGACACGGGTGAAAATGCAACAATACACTGCAGCCACACCAAGGATTCCACCTTTTTCCAGATGTACTGGTACAGGCAGCTCCCGGGAGAGACGCTGAAGCAAATACTGTTTATGTCTTCAAACACAAACCGTGAATATGAAACTGGATTCAGTGAAGGGAAGTTCTCATCCACCAAGCCTGATGCGTTCAGTGGGACATTGACAGTAAAGAATCTGGTGCCGGATGACAAAGGCTTGTATTTCTGTGCAGTCAGTAAACACAGTGACACACACTCACAGGGTAGATGAACAAAACCCCAGTGCAATGCCAGCACACCTCCATCGTTCTCTCTCACATGCTTTAGGGGACCTCAAGCATCATAAATACTCCCAGTTGCTTTTGATTTCCTGCCAGACTTTTGAATACAGCTGCAGGATCAAACGTCACAAACTGCAGCGACACTCCCATCAACAACTCTTCAGATCTCTGCAACTAACCTGACAGTTACACACACTTGATCCAACATGGTCGCCTCAGCTCTTTGACAATGTTTGGAAGAAAGGTGACTTACAATAAGAAGTTGTTGTTTCACAGAGTTCACCTGTTGCTTTGGTGATGACAGAGTTTTAGAGTCGTCTACTTTAGCATTTCCATTAACTGTTATACACGGGTTTTACCGGTGGAAGCGATGTCACATAAAACTCTACACTATGGAAAAGACAAAGGTTAAAAGTGTGACAAGACACTGCAGCCACAGCAAGGGGGTCAAACACTAGCAGATGTACCGGTTCATTCATTATTACATTTAATAGAGGCATTGTCATTTTGTTATAAAAGAGGTAAATATTCTTTCTGTTGGTGTATAACATTGTTAAACTCTTTGTCCCTATTTTAATTCCATTAACCTTTCAAAACAATCCCATCTGAATTTTAGCAGGAAAGCAAGCGTGCTGGAAAAGCTCTTATTATGAAAGTTAATTCTTGACTATTAAAACAATGGTTTGACAAAATAAGAGTTTAGGGCCACTCAGTGGACCCTCAGTACACAGCACAGCACAGCAGTCATACGAGGTGGTACAGGAAGAGGATGATGTGTGTACGGGTTACCAGGAAACAGAGGTGTGACTTAAGAAGAACAGCATATGCAGCCATGAAAACACACCACAGATGATCGTTCCTAAAGTCAGCCATGAAAGACAACAAGATGATCACACTCTTCTACATAACCTTTAATATCGTACTGGTCTCAGGTAATGAAATTAACTGTTATACACGGGTTTTACCGGTTAAAGCGATGTCACATAAAACTCTACACTATGGAAAAGACAAAGGTTAAAAGTGGGACAAGACACAGCAGCCACACCAAGGGGGTCAAACACTAGCAGATGTACCAGTTCATTCATTATTACATTTCGATCCAACATGGTCGCCTCAGCTCTTTGACAATGTTTGGAAGAAAGGTGAATGACAATAAGAAGTTGTTGTTTCACAGAGTTCACCTGTGGCTTTGGTGATGACAGAGTTTTAGATTCGTCTACTTTAACATTTCCATTAACTGTTATACACGGGTTTTACCGGTGGAAGCGATGTCACATAAAACTCTACACTATGGAAAAGACAATGGTAAAAGTGCGACAAGACACAGCAGCCACAGCAAGGGTCAAACACTAGCAGATGTACTGGTTCCGACAGCTGCCAGGGGGATGAAGCAAATACAACCACCCACATAAATAGGAAAATGGCTTCAGTGAGCAAAAACAGAGAAGAGTTGAGGTCCGACTGCATCTTTGACGGTGCAGAAGCTGCAGCCTGAGGACAGGGAGTGGATTTTGTGCTGTGAGTCAACACAGTGATCCAGGCGACTTAGGAAGCTCCACAAAATCACAAATCCCAAGGTCAGTGAATAGAAGATGACAGTGTCTTTGATAAACTACACAGAGGACTGAGTATTTGTAATTGCACCTGAAGATTTTGGTTCATTGATTATTACATTTAATAGAGGCATTGTCATTTTGTTATAAAATAAGTAAATATTCTTTCTGTTGGTGTAAAACATTGTTAAACTCCATCTTTGTTCCCTTTTAAATTCCATTAACCTTTCAACACAATCCCCTCCTAATTTTAGCAGGAAAGCAAGAGTGCTGGAAAAGCTCTTATTATGAAAGTTAATTCTTGACTATTAAAACAATGGTTTGACAAAATAAGAGTTTAGGGCCACTCAGTGGACCCCTCAGTACACAGCACAGCACAGCAGTCATACGAGGTGGTACAGGAAGAGGATGATGTGTGTACGGGTTACCAGGAAACAGAGGTGTGACTTAAGAAGAACAGCATATGCAGCCATGAAAACACACCACAGATGATCGTTCCTAAAGTCAGCCATGAAAGACAACAAGATGATCACACTCTTCTACATAACCTTTAATATCGTACTGGTCTCAGGTAATGAAATAACGTTCAGAGATAATCTCAAACTACTGCGTTCCTTAATGTTTAAACTCAAAAGGGATGGAACAAAAACACTAGGGAAATACAAAATGATTGTCCTGTTCATTTACTAGATTCTGCTTATAGGTAATATAAACACAATTGTTAAAGAAATCTTTATTCATGTCTTTATTTACTATGTAATCTTGCAGGTGCACTGCCAGTGACAATTTTAATCTGTTTTTCAAAGTGTTCATGCTCATATTGTAGTTAAAAGCTTCATTTATCTTTTTTCCACAGGTTCCTCTCTCAGTCACAAAGTCCAGCAGAGTCCAGCTAACATTTACAAGCAACCAGCAGAAACAGCCAAAATCAGCTGTTCACACAGTATTGACAACTACAATGCAATCCTCTGGTACAAGCAGATAAATAACACACAGCTTCAGCTCCTAGGATACATGGTAGCAAACATGGAAAACCCAGAGCCTGGATCTGGTGTGAAAATGGACGGGAGCGCGAATAAAGATCAGACGTGCACATTAACAATTGAAGGACTGAACCTGAACAGCAGTGCAGTGTATTTCTGTGCTGCTAGTTTACACAGTGAAACACATCATCTGCTCCTCAGTACAAAAACCTGCACATGAGGTTCTTTCATCAGCTGCCAGCCCCTTACACACGTACCCTCCTCTCATTAGGTGGCAGTATTTGTACTTTCTGTTACTCTGAACTGTAGCGAGAGTTGATATGACAGTTATAAAGTTGAGAGAAGAGGGAGTTGACTCATACAGGAGGTGTAACTGCTGATGGACTGAAGAAAACACAATGATCCACTGCAACAAGGTTTAACCAAACAGCCAGAGAACACAAAATGATTGTCCTATATTATTTTATCTTCAGCGTGACTTTAAACAATATTTTGGTTTCAGGTAACGTCCAAATTATTGAGTGAACTAATTTTTATAGTTTCCTGAATTTATTTTTCAAGATTTGTTTGTGTACATTAAGTCTCTCAAAATTATTTTGAGAACTTTTTATTCTATTTTACCAAAGTTAGTTCAATTAGATTTTGTGAGGTTTTATGTTTCTCTGTTCATCAGTGTTTGTATTTTGTCTGATTCTTTCTTGATCTTTTTTCCACAGGTTCCTCTCTCAGTCACAAAGTCCAGCAGAGTCCAGCTAACATTTACAAGAAACCAGCAGAAACAGCCAAAATCAGCTGTTCACACAGTATTGACAACTATGATCAAATCCTCTGGTACAAGCAGATAAATAACACACAGCTTCAGCTCCTGGGATACATGTTTGGAAACAAGGAATACCCAGAGACTGGATCTGGTGTGAAAATGGAAGGGAACGCGAATAAAGATCAGACGAGCACATTAACAATTGAAGGACTGAACCTGAACAGCAGTGCAGTGTATTTCTGTGCTGCTAGTTTACACAGTGAAACACATCATCTGCTCCTCATTACAAAAACCTGCACATGAGGTTCTTTCATCAGCTGCCAGCCCCTTACACACGTACCCTCCTCTCATTAGGTGGCAGTATTTGTAGTTTCTGTTCCTCTGAACTGTAGCGAGAGTTGATATGACAGTTATAAAGTTGAGAGAAGAGGGAGTTGACTGATACAGGAGGTGTAACTGCTGATGGACTGAAGAAAACACAATGATCCACTGCAACAAGGTTTAACCAAACAGCCAGAGAACA
>NC_061484.1:27761969-27786341 GCF_022539355.2 Hippoglossus stenolepis
TCTTTTTCCACAGGTTCCTCTCTCAGTCACAAAGTCCAGCAGAGTCCAGCTAACATTTACAAGAAACCAGCAGAAACAGCCAAAATCAGCTGTTCACACAGTATTGACAGCTACAATGCAATCCTCTGGTACAAGCAGATAAATAACACACAGCTTCAGTTCCTAGGATACATGGTAGGTAACTCTGAACTTCCAGAGACTGGATCTGGTGTGAAAATGGAAGGGAACGCGAATAAAGATCAGACAAGCACATTAACAATTGAAGGACTGAACCTGAACAGCAGTGCAGTGTATTTCTGTGCTGCTAGTTTACACAGTGACACACATCATCTGCTGCTCAGTACAAAAACCTGCACATGAAGTTCTTTCATCAGCTGCCAGCCCCTACAAAAACCTCACCATCACACAGTTGTCATCTTTGTATCAAAGCTCACATGACTCTTGCACCTGGAGTAAAACATTCTAACCTCTCAAAGATCAGAGATTGTAATAGGAGGTCCTTTCTGTGGAGTAACGTCACAACTCTTCATGACGCTGTAACATACGAGGACTCAAACACTTTCTGACTGACATGGAAATTACCAGCATCAAACAAGACCTTCTCATTTCATGTGTCCTTTTTCTGTGGACTACAGGTAATATACAATACAAATGGACCACTTAACATTAAAACATTACATCAAATTAAGAAGGTTCTTATTATAGTTGATTTTATTTTTGTTTGTTGATAACGTGACGGTAATTACACACAGGTCTGTCTGATGGCAACGAGGTCACCCAAACACCCATACTGTGGAAAGACACGGGTGAAAATGCAACAATACACTGCAGCCACACCAAGGGTTCACCTTTTACCAGATGTACTGGTACAGGCAGCTCCCGGGAGAGACGCTGAAGCAAATACTGTTTATGTCTTCAAACACAAACCGTGAATATGAAACTGGATTCAGTGAAGGGAAGTTCTCAGCCACCAAGCCTGATACGTACAGTGGGACATTGACAGTAAAGAATCTGGTGCCGGATGACAAAGGCTTGTATTTCTGTGCAGTCAGTGAACACAGTGACACACACTCACAGGGTAGATGAACAAAAACCCCAGTGCAATGCCAGCACTCCTCCATCCTTCTCTCTCACATGCTTTAGGGGGACCTCAAGCATCATAAATACTCCCAGTTGCTTTTTGATTTCCTGCCAGACTTTTGAATACAGCTGCAGGATCAAACGTCACAAACTGCAGCGACACTCCCATCAACAACTCTTCAGATCTCTGCAACTAACCTGACAGTTACACAGACTTGATCCAACATGGTCGTCTCAGCTCTTTGACAATGTTTGGAAGAAAGGTGAATGACAATAAGAAGTTGTTGTTTCACAGAGTTCACCTGTGGCTTTGGTGATGACAGAGTTTTAGAGTCGTCTACTTTAACATTTCCATTAACTGTTATACACAGGTTTTACCGTTGGAAGCGATGTCACATAAAACTCTACACTATGGAAAGAACAAGGTAAAAGTGTGACAAGACACAGCAGCCACAGCAAGGGGTCAAACACTAGCAGATGTACTGGTTCCGACAGCTGCCAGGGGAGGCGATGAAGCAAATACAACCCCCACATAAATAGGAAAATGGCTTCAGTGAGCAAAAACAGAGAAGTGTTGTGGTCCGACTGCATCTTTGACGGTGCAGAAGTTGCAGCCTGAGGACAGGGGGGTGGATTTTTGTGCTGTGAGTCAACACAGTGATCCAGGCGACTTAGGAAGCTCCACAAAATCCCAAGGTCAGTGAATAGAAGATGACAGTGTCTTTGATAAACTACACAGAGGACTGAGTATTTGTAATTGCACCTGAAGATTTTGGTTCATTAATTATTACATTTAATATAGGCATTGTCATTTTGTTATAAAAGAGGTAAATATATTTTCTGTTGGTGTATAACATTGTTAAACTCTTTGTCCCTATTTTAATTGCATTACCCTTTCAACACAATTCCCTCTGAATTTTAGCAGGAAAGCAAGAGTGCTGGAAAAGCTCTTATTATGAAAGTTAATTCTTGACTATTAAAATAATGGTTTAACAAAATAAGAGTTTAGGGCCACTCAGTGGACCCCAGTACACAGCACAGCAGAGCAGTCATACGAGGTGGTACAGGAAGAGGATGATGTGTGTACGGGTTACCAGGAAACAGAGGTGTGACTTAAGAAGAACAGCATATGCAGCCATGAAAACACACCACAGATGATCGTTCCTAAAGTCAGCCATGAAAGACAACAAGATGATCACACTCTTCTACATAACCTTTAATATCGTACTGGTCTCAGGTAATGAAATAATGTTCAGAGATAATCTCAAACTACTGCGTTCCTTAATGTTTAAACTCAAAGAGATGGAACAAAAACACTAGGGAAATACAAAATGATTGTCCTATTCATTTACTAGATTCTGCTTGTAGGTAATATAAACACAATTGTTAAAGAAATCTTTATTCATGTCTTTATTTATTATGTAATCTTGCAGGTGCACTGTCAGTGACAATTTTAATATGTTTTTCAAAGTGTTCATGCTCATATTGTAGTTAAAAGCTTCATTTATCTTTTTTCCACAGGTTCCTCTCTCAGTCACAAAGTCCAGCAGAGTCCAGCTAACATTTACAAGCAACCAGCAGAAACAGCCAAAATCAGCTGTTCACACAGTATTGACAGCTACAATGTAATCCTCTGGTACAAGCAGATAAATAACACACAGCTTCAGCTCCTAGGATACATGGTAGCAAACATGGAAAACCCAGAGACTGGATCTGGTGTGAAAATAGACGGGAACGCGAAAAAAGATCAGACGTGCACATTAACAATCGAAGGACTGAACCTGAACAGCAGTGCAGTGTATTTCTGTGCTGCTAGTTTACACAGTGAAACACATCATCTGCTCCTCATTACAAAAACCTGCACATGAGGTTCTTTCATCAGCTGCCAGCCCCTTACACACGTACCCTCCTCTCATTAGGTGGCAGTATTTGTACTTTCTGTTACTCTGAACTGTAGCGAGAGTTGATATGACAGTTATAAAGTTGAGAGAAGAGGGAGTTGACTGATACAGGAGGTGTAACTGCTGATGGACTGAAGAAAACACAATGATCCACTGCAACAAGGTTTAACCAAACAGCCAGAGAACACAAAATGATTGTCCTATATTATTTTATCTTCAGCGTGACTTTAAACAATATTTTGGTTTCAGGTAACGTCCAAATTATTTTGAGAACTTTTTATGTTATTTTACCAAAGTTAGTTCAATTAGATTTTGTGAAGTTTTATGTTTCTCAGTTTTTAAATTCATCAGTGTTTGTATTTTGTCTGATGCTTTCTCGATCTTTTTTCCACAGGTTCCTCTCTCAGTCACAAAGTCCAGCAGAGTCCAGCTAACATTTACAAGAAACCAGCAGAAACAGCCAAAATCAGCTGTTCACACAGTATTGACAGCTACAATCGAATCTTCTGGTACAAGCAGATAAATAACACACAGCTTCAGCTCCTAGGATACATGGTAGGTAACTCTGGAGTTTCAGAGCCTGGATCTGGTGTGAAAATGGACGGGAGCGCGAATAAAGATCAGACAAGCACATTAACAATTGAAGGACTGAACCTGAACAGCAGTGCAGTGTATTTCTGTGCTGCTAGTTTACACAGTGAAACACATCATCTGCTCCTCAGTACAAAAACCTGCACATGAAGTTCTTTCATCAGCTGCCAGCCCCTTACACACGTACCCTCCTCTCATTAGGGGGCAGTATTTGTTCTTTCTATTACTCTGAACTGTAGCGAGAGTTGATATGACAGTTATAAAGTTGAGAGAAGAGGGAGTTGACTCATACAGGAGGTGTAACTGCTGATGGACTGAAGAAAACACAATGATCCACTGCAACAAGGTTTAACCAAACAGCCAGAGAACACAAAATGATTGTCCTATTTTATTTCATCTTCAGCGTGACTTTAAACAATATTTTGGTTTCAGGTAACGTCAAAATTATTGAGTGAACTAATTTTTATAGTTTCCTGAATTTATTTTTCAAGATTTGTTTGTGTACATTAAATCTCTCAAAATTATTTTGAGAACTTTTTATTCTATTTTACCAAAGTTAGTTCAATTAGATTTTGTGAGGTTTTATGTTTCTCTGTTCATCCGTGTTTGTATTTTGTCTGATTCTTTCTTGATCTTTTTTCCACAGGTTCCTCTCTCAGTCACAAAGTCCAGCAGAGTCCAGCTAACATTTACAAGAAACCAGCAGAAACAGCCAAAATCAGCTGTTCACACAGTATTGACAACTATGATCAAATCTTCTGGTACAAGCAGATAAATAACAGACAGCTTCAGCTCCTGGGATACATGTTTGGAAACAAGGAATACCCAGAGACTGGATCTGGTGTGAAAATGGACGGGAGCGCGAATAAAGATAAGACGAGCACATTAACAATTGAAGGACTGAACCTGAACAGCAGTGCAGTGTATTTCTGTGCTGCTAGTTTACACAGTGAAACACATCATCTGCTCCTCAGTACAAAAACCTGTGTAGTGGAAAATTCAACTGACCAGTGTCTAAGGTATTGGAAATCCCCCTGACCAGGTGTCTAACTGCTGTGATACTGTCTACCTGACAGGATGGAACCCTTACTTGGTGGTGTCTCACTGCTATGACCTTGATCAACAGGGTGCATGCCCTTATTTGGTGATGTTTTTCTTCCAACTGCTACAGCGGACGGACAGACACAGATGATGATCTCATGTCTTTCATGTCTTTTTTCATATTATGTTTTATAAAACGCCTCTTTGTATAAGTTCTGGCTTTTGTGAACTTGCGGCCAGTTCCATTTTGAGCACCTGTGCTTGTTGTGTAACCTCTGCAGAGTTTACTATTATAAAGACTCAAAGGCAACTCCAGTCTGAGAATTTCATTATTTCAAATCTCAAGATGAATTTCCATCACAAACTTGGCGTCACGAACAGGATCCCTTGAAAGATCGTCTGGACACGAGAAGTCTTCGGTGGCTGATCACCCAGGAGAGAAAATCTTCTGCCTCTACCTCCAACAGTTAAGAGAAGAGAGGGCCGAAATAACTTGGGTTCCGGACCTTCTTCACAGGGATCCAAAGACCTCTCTTTGGTCATCTTATATCTGGTGAGATGTTGAAATTCTGATTTTCATGACTGTTTAGATGATTTCTCAAATACAAAATCAAACATAAGAAATAATACATTTAAAGGGTTTTATTTGGAGGGTGTATTAGTCATTCTCTCTGGATTATTGTGGATTAATGATGTTAATCTGACTCGTCCTTTGGCAATCATCCTTGTTGAAGGCTTTTTCCTGTTTTGCCGGAGAAAGAAACAAGGATTCGTGGAGACGTCCACGTCTTAAATTGAGTGTTCAAGGAAATTGTAGATGTGCACGATTTCATACACTTAATTGATAAGGATGGGTAACAAGGAAGTCAGGGACTTCAGAACCCAGAAAGTCCAAATGGTGGGCTTTATGGTTGCAAGAGTGAGGACGGGAAAGTGTGACATTTTCTTCCAATATGGTCCAGAGACTTTGCTTTTCCTCATAACGGGTCATTTATTGTCGAAAAAAATTAAACTTTTAAGAGAGAAACTCCTCGAGAAAGAGGAAGAATTAAAAAGCAACAAAAAAAAAAAAAAGAGAAAAAATAAATAAATAAATAAATCAAGGTCGCAATGTGGAAAGACAGAAGATAATAAGAAAGTGTCTTGAAATGTGGGAAAAAGAGGCAGAGTGTAGGGACAGAAAACAAACATTTAAACAGATGGCTAAGGTTGATAAGAAGGAAACTGAGAAAGTTGAAAAGAAATCATATAGATCTCTGTATTCTCCATTACAGGGTGTGGCAGTCCTCTCCTCAACGCCTGCCTTCCTCCTCACCTACGACAAAACCCTCCTCCATGATGATGTGCAGAGACCAGAATCCACCAATCAACCCATCTCAGACTCCACCCACCACTCTCCAGTCTATGGAGATGGGGCAGCGGGAGGACTGAATGATGACGCCACCTCTTCCTCATCTTTAGGCCCCACTGACTTTGCAAAGATATGTCCGCACTGTGGGGGAGACCTCCGTCTGACTTCACCAGACTGGGATGATGCGGTTAATGCAGCATACGTCAACGCTCTCAACACACTCCTCAACGCCCTGAGGACCGCCTTCCCCAATAAAATTGACATGTCCAAAATAACGGGGTGCAAACAACAACCAGGCAAAACCGTAGGAGATTTCCTCACACGTCTGACCGTCCTGTTTAATCAACACAGAGGCATCCCCATACCTGACACCCTTGGCAACGAGCCAGGGGCTTATGAAACACATCTGAAACAGGCCTTCTTGAATGGTCTGCTCCCCCCACTACGGGCAGACGTAGGCCACACCTGCATTGGGCTTGAGGATGCTCGCTTGACAGAGGTCAGACGTCATGCTGAAAATGCTGAACGTCAACACAAAGAAACCAAAGACAAAGCTCAGCAGAAAAAGGATCAACAACTCCAGAAAGCACAGCTAACCATGATGCAGGCTGTGTCTGCCCTGTCAAGGCCACACAGACAAGATAACACTGATAGCAGAGCCAACTTCACTGAACCAGGAAGAGAGGGGCGCGGTCGCGGACGTGGCCGTGGGAGAGGTTTCTCTCGACGACCCCCACTTGCCAGAGATGAGTGTTTAATCTGCAGACAAAAAGGACACTGGGCAAAGAACTGCCCCCAACGGCGAGAGGACGGGGAGACAAGAACTTTCACTGCCGACTGAACTACAGAAAGTGAGGAGAGGCAGACGGGGGGGGAGACGACCAATACACCCGCCGAGGATCAGAGAAAGGGAAGTGAAACACAGATACATACATGCCAAAGCAATGAAGAAATCGCTTGCAATTCTAACTGCACATACACACAAAAGCTCCAGCAATGAAGAAATCGCTTGCTAAACTAACCGCACACACACACACACACCAGAGCTAACACAACTTTGTGGTTCTTATGTTAAGTACAATAGTGATGCTTTTAAGAAAATGCCTCAATTCGAACTGTGTGTTAACGGTCACAAACTTAATTTCATGGTCGACTCTGGTGCAGGTTATTCTGTGGTTAGGATGTCAGATTTGCCCACATCTCCTGAGATGAGTGGTCGCTTTATATTCTCTCAAGGTGCCAGCGGTGCCACTGTAAAAGAAAATTTCACAAAACCTCTCAAATGCGCCGCTCGGTTTGACAAACATCCCATAAGGTTTGAACATGATTTTCTGTTGTCTCCCTGTTGCCCAATTAATCTATTAGAAAGAGATTTGATGATTGTGTTAGGCTTCAATTTAGTATCCTCCCCTGATGGAGTGACGGTTACGCACAATTCTTCTTCACAATGTCACAGACCACACATGAGCAGCTGTTTGTATATCAGTGGCAACTTCCTAAAAATGCCTCCACTGATCTGCTCTCCACGTCACACTCTCTCGTCACCCCTTTTTTCTGATTTTATGCACACTGATTCATTGCATTGCACTTCACATGTGACAGACACAGCAGATCACGTTTATGAATCTCTGTTTTTGCCTTTTCCTGATGATTCTCTGAAAAGTGTCCAATATTTTTTGGTCTGGTTCCAGAAGTGCAGCTTCCGTCTCACTCACTGACCATCAGATGGCACTGTTTCGTGTCTCGAATTCCAGCCCTCACATCTCGCTCTCCAAGTCCCATGATGACCAGTGGCAAGACTTAGGCCCATTTGTCAGATCATGCCAGGCTGCCGTTGATTGGCAACCCACAACCACGCCTGACGTAATGTATTCACCCAGTCTGAGTGCATTTGATCTAAAAATGTCTCCAACCTTCTGTTCTCCAGCCACACGCTCATTTGTTGTGACTGAAAATCACCTTCATTCTTATGCAATGTTGTCCAGCCCCTCTGATGTTTCTCCTTTACTTTCAGATCTGCCTGAAACACTGTGGGCAAAGGACAAATAGGATGTGGGCCTCATCAGAAACTGTGATCCAGTCAAAATCACTCCAAAATCTGATTATAGGCCATGTAAACAACAATATCCACTCAGACAGAATGCAGTGGAGGGGATACGTCCTGTTTTTGAATCATTTTTGCAGGCTGGTGTAATTGTCCCCTGCCCTGATTCAGCGGTCCGCACTCCACTGTTCCCAGTTAAGAAGATCAGAGACAAAGGTCAACCTACTGAGTGGCGGTTTGTGCAGGATCTGAAGGCTGTGAATGATGCTGTAATTGCTTGATCGCATATTGTTCCCGACCCATACACGCTGCTTTCCCAAATTCCGTCTAATGCAGCGTGGTTTTCGGTTGTAGACTTATCCAATGCTTTTTTGTTAGTGTTCCTGTCCACAGGGACAGCCAGTACTGGTTAGCTTTTAATTTTGAAACCAAGGCCTACATTTTCACATGCCTATGTCAAGGCTACTGTGAATCTCCATCATTATACAATCAGGCTCTCAGGAACAGTCTTGAACCCCTCATCCTCACTCCGGGTTCAGTTCTCTTGCAGTATGTTGATGATCTACTAATTGCCAGTCCCACACAGGAGCAATGTGAAACAGATACGATCGCTTTGCTGAGACATCTGGCTCGTGAGGGCCATAAAGTCAGCCTCAGCAAACTAGTTTGTTCAACAAACTGTCACGTTTCTGGGTCATGTCGTCACCAAAGATGGCAAATCCCTGTCTGATAAGAGATCAGAAGCTATTGTTAACATACCTAAACCCTTGACGAAGAAACAACTCATGTCATTCATCGTAGAACGTTCATTCCTGACTTTGCTCTTCTTGAAGCCCCTTAGGTGCTCTGTACCATGGCAAATCACTCACTCCTCACGAACATGTGGTTTGGACTCCAGAGGCAGACGAGGCATTTGTCACACTGAAGAAGACGCTGCAGCAATCTCCCACTCTTGCTCTCCCTAACCCTGACAAACCTTTTGTTCAGGCTGTGGATGAGAGAGACCGCTGCATGACTTCCGTCTTCCTTCAGTCTCATGGTGACAAATATCGCCCTGTCGCCTACTTCTCCGCCGAACTTGATCCGGTGGCAGCTGGCCTTCCACGTTGTTTGCGTGCAGTGGCCGCCTGTGAAAAAAGCCGTCCTTGCCTCACGAGACATAGTAGGTTACTCTGACTTGACACTCCTTGTTCCTCATGCTGTGTCTCTCATTCTTACAGAACAGAAGACCTCACATCTTTCTGCTGCTCGCTGGTTGAGGTATCACACTGTTCTTCTTGACATGCCCAACATCACAGTGAAACGCTGTTCAACTTTGAACCCAGCCACGCTTCTTCCGCTTCCGGATGACGGGGAAGAACACAACTGTGTGGCTGAACTTCAAGTCCAGTGTTCCCCACGACCTGACCTCTCTGACAAACCTCTTTCTAACTCTGACTTGATTCTGTATGTCGATGGGTCCGCCTCACGTGACCCTGTCTCTGGTACTAACTGTGTTGGTTTTTCTGTTTGTTCAGATAACGAAGTGCTCCTCTCGAGTTCTCTTCCTCATCACCTCTCAGCCCAGGCAGTAGAGTTCATCGCACTCACGGAAGCATGCAAATTGGCTACTGGTAAAACACTCACAGTCTACACTGACTCCAGATATGCGTTCGGTGTAACTCATGATTTTGGCGCCCTTTGGCAACACAGAAACTTCCTCACATCTTCTGGTAAAAAGATAGCACACCACGGTCTCATCACATATCTTCTGTCTGCCATTTTGCATTGTTAAGAGACATTATTCCACAATGGGGAATTCCTAGCAGAATTTCCAGAGACAACGGCAAACACTTCCTAAACGAAGCTGTCAAACAACTCGGTTCTCATCTAACTATGGATGTGCGAACACACTGTGCATATCATCCAGCCAGTGGTGGAACTGTGGAATGAGAGAACGGCACACTTAAAACTAAACTTGCAAAGTGCTGTGAAGGTACAGGTCTTGCATCGACAAAAGTCCTGCCTCTGGTGCTGATGTACATGAGGATGAGAAAACGAACCCCACATTGGTGTGGATCCTCCGTCTTCTCCGCTTCCATCCACAGACTTGATATGTTGTCCTATTGGTCTAACCTGACTTCTTCTCTTTCAGACATCAGGAAACAGGTGGCAAGGGCCCTACCAGGTACTGCTCACAACCCACACAGCAGTGAAAGTTGCTGAAAGAGCCACCTGGATCCACGCCAGCCACTGCAAATGAGTACCAGCTCCATCTGACCAGCTGACGCCTTCAACTCAAAGCACACACATTGATACTTCCACAGGTTGAGAAGCACCGAGAGTGTTGTATGATTAACCACACGAGCGTTCTGCCACAACACACAAGAAATCTGCCTGACAACTGAGACCATGGACAGGCCATGGCATCCGTTTCGACATCCAGGGTTGTCTGGCCTGAGAGGCTCGCTATACGTGTTACCCATGATCTCCTCTACTATTATTTTGCACATTATTCTGTCTAGACGCACTCCTGTAAAAGTCTCTGATGATCTAACGAACTCCTCTTTTCCTACAGTGTCCTCTCAGAACCATCCAGCACATGCAAATTTGACTAGACACAAGAGAAGTGATTCAGGTCCCCTTGATCCGTAACTTATTCTCCATCCCTCCCTACCTGGACACTGACAGCACAGATGATTCTTCTGACGATACTCAATTTTAGGGTTTTTTAATGTTATTTTCTCCCCCCAGCTTGCTTATGTGTTTTCTTAATGATTTCACTAGACAAAAACAGCTACTGCAATTATCCTTTCAACTTCATATTTTATGATGCTTTAATTTGAATCTCTGTGAATTTTTAAGGTTGATGTGAGTTACTTTATGAAGTTTGTACATACTTAATCAATTTTTACTTCCTAGCAAGAATTAAAAAAGTTTTTACTGCATATTTTCAACCTTAGATATACTGTATGTTGACATTTAACGTTTTATTACATTTTAATATAAGTTACTTTTGCCAATCAATACAGTATGTTAAATTTTGATAATGGTTAATGAGATGATGATGTTGTTTGACCTGATTTCCTTCCATTTTCATTTTAAATGCTTGCTCAATTACAGGAAAATAACTTTTTTCTTTCCACAAAACAGCAGCGGCTACCTATTGCACCTCCCCACCATGCATCGATGTTCTAGAACCTCTCCGTGGTGGATGTGACCCTGTACGTACGCAAAGTGCGTGGGTTGAAGACTCGTCAATATTCTTCTATGATTATGATGTTGATTATGATGTTTCTTGATTATTTTTCGTTAGTGATCATATTTTTATTGATGATCAAAGGGGGAAGTGTAGTGGAAAATTCAACTGACCAGTGTCTAAGGTATTGGAAATCCCCCTGACCAGGTGTCTAACTGCTGTGATACTGTCTACCTGACAGGATGGAACCCTTACTTGGTGGTGTCTCACTGCTATGACCTTGATCAACAGGGTGCATGCCCTTATTTGGTGATGTTTTTCTTCCAACTGCTACAGCGGACGGACAGACACAGATGATGATCTCATGTCTTTCATGTCTTTTTTCATATTATGTTTTATAAAACGCCTCTTTGTATAAGTTCTGGCTTTTGTGAACTTGCGGCCAGTTCCATTATGAGCACCCGTGCTTGTTGTGTAACCTCTGCAGAGTTTACTATTATAAAGACTCAAAGGCAACTCCAGTCTGAGAATTACATTATTTCAAATCTCAAGATGAATTTCCATCACACCTGCACATGAGGTTCTTTCATCAGCTGCCAGCCCCTTACACACGCACCCTCCTCTCATTAGGTGGCAGTATTTGTAGTTTCTGTTACTCTGAACTGTAGCGAGAGTTGATATGACAGTTATAAAGTTGAGAGAAGAGGGAGTTGACTGATACAGGAGGTGTAACTGCTGATGGACTGAAGAAAACACAATGATCCACTGCAACAAGGTTTAACCAAACAGCCAGAGAACACAAAATGATTGTCCTATTTTATTTTATCTTCAGCGTGACTTTAAACAATATTTTGGTTTCAGGTAACGTCCAAATTATTTTGAGAACTTTTATGCTATTTTACCAAAGTTACTTCATTTTGTGAAGTTTTATGTTTCTCAGTTTTTAAATTCATCAGTATTTGTATTTTGTCTGATTCTTTCTCGATCTTTTTTCCACAGGTTCCTCTCTCAGTCACAAAGTCCAGCAGAGTCCAGCTAACATTTACAAGAAACCAGCAGAAACAGCCAAAATCAGCTGTTCACACAGTATTGACAACTATGATCGAATCTTCTGGTACAAGCAGATAAATAACACACAGCTTCAGCTCCTAGGATACATGTATGGAAACAAGGAATACCCAGAGACTGGATCTGGTGTTAAAATGGACGGGAGCGCGTATAAAGATAAGACGAGCACATTAACAATTGAAGGACTGAACCTGAACAGCAGTGCAGTGTATTTCTGTGCTGCTAGTTTACACAGTGAAACACATCATCTGCTCCTCAGTACAAAAACCTGCACACGAGGTTCTTTCATCAGCTGCCAGCCCCTTACACACGTACCCTCCTCTCATTAGGAGGCAGTATTTGTACTTTCTGTTACTCTGAACCAGTGATCACCAACCTTTTCGAGCCAAAGATCACTTTTAAATTCCAAACGTAAGCTGAGATCTACCACCCTGATGTCTTCCAAAAAACCCACTTAGGAGGGTCATATTTATTAGTTTTTGCATTTTCTGTTAAAGGCTGAATGTACAAGCATAAATATACACAAAGAAAGGCAGTTGTGCAACTTTATCTATTCAATGCACAATATTCACATTAATATCAATTCATATTTACAGCATCTGTTCAGTGCACAATATTTAGCTTCAGTTCAACAATATGTTCTGCAGAGGAGCTGCTGCTGCAGCACAATGTTTTTACATAGGCTTTGCCTTGAATATGGCCATAAATATGACTATTTCCTTGTCTGAAAGTATTCCTTGTACTCAAATAAATACAAGTACTAAACAGCATGAAGCCGTGCGTCTATCGCTCCTGCAAATATTTCACAATAAAAAACACTTTTTAAACAAAAGAAGGGATTCTGTCAACAGAATCGCTGGAGTGCTTTTATTTTGAAACGCATGCAGAAAGTGGTTTTAACGTTTTAAAATGCATGTTTGTGACATAATATCAACAGATAAACATTAAAACTCAGGTGAAAGATCATTTTCTCAGTTTATTGTTCAGTGAAACACAATGTTTATCTGTATATGACAGAAACCTATTTACAACACTTCCCGAACCCGTTTCAAAGTAAAAGCACTCCAGCGTTTCACTTTCTGAATCCATTCATTTGTTCTAACGGGGCTTTGATTGTTATCGACAGACTGGAAGATGCAGGTCTTCAGACCGTAGAGTCCTGGTGTTTAGTTTAGTACATAAACCAACTGGTTTCGAAGGCAATGCAGTCGATAAACCAGCGGCTCCGCCGCCAGTAGCCGACACTCTGTCGTTTGAACAACAGACAACTGACACACAGCTGATCTGCGGCGCAACCGCAGCCAGTGAGTCCAGAGAGTTCTGGGATCGACAGTGAAGATGTGAGATCGACCGGTAGATCGCGATCGACGGGTTCAGAGTCTGATCTATAGCGAGAGTTGATATGACAGTTATAAAGTTGAGAGAAGAGGGAGTTGACTGATACAGGAGGTGTAACTGCTGATGGACTGAAGAAAACACAATGATCCACTGCAACAAGGTTTAACCAAACAGCCAGAGAACACAAAATGATTGTCCTATTTTATTTCATCTTCAGCGTGACTTTAAACAATATTTTGGTTTCAGGTAACGTCCAAATTATTTTGAGAACTTTTTATGTTATTTTACCAAAGTTAGTTCAATTAGATTTTGTGAAGTTTTATGTTTCTCTGTTTTTTAATTCATCAGTATTTGTATTTTGTCTGATGCTTTCTCGATCTTTTTTCCACAGGTTCCTCTCTCAGTCACAAAGTCCAGCAGAGTCCAGCTAACATTTACAAGAAACCAGAAGAAACAGCCAAAATCAGCTGTTCACACAGTATTGACAGCTACAATCAAATCCTCTGGTACAAGCAGATAAATAACACACAGCTTCAGCTCCTGGGATACATGTTAGGTAACTCTGAATACCCAGAGACTGGATCTGGTGTGAAAATGGACGGGAGCGCGAATAAAGATCAGACGTGCACATTAAAAATCGAAGGACTGAACCTGAGCAGCAGTGCAGTGTATTTCTGTGCTGCTAGTTTACACAGTGAAACACATCATCTGCTCCTCAGTACAAAAACCTGCATATGAGGTTCTTTCATCAGCTGCCAGCACCTTACACACGTACCCTCCTCTCATTAGGGGGCAGTATTTGTACTTTCTGTTACTCTGAACTGTAGCGAGAGTTGATATGACAGTTATAAAGTTGGGAGAAGAGGGAGTTCACTCATACAGGAGGTGTAACTGCTGATGGACTGAAGAAAACACAATGATCCACTGCAACAAGGTTTAACCAAACAGCCAGAGAACACAAAATGATTGTCCTATTTTATTTTATCTTCAGCATGACTTTAAACAATATTTTGGTTTCAGGTAACATCAAAATTATTTAGTGAACCAATTTTTATTGTTTCCTGAATTTATTTTTCAAGATTTGTTTGTGTACATTAAGTCTCTCAAAATTATTTTGAGAACTTTTTATTTTATTTTACCACAGCTATTTCAATTCGATTTTGTGAGGTTTTATGTTTCTCTGTTCATCCGTGTTTATATTTTGTCTGATTCTTTCTTGATCTTTTATCCACAGGTTCCTCTCTCAGTCACAAAGTCCAGCAGAGTCCAGCTAACATTTACAAGAAACCAGCAGAAACAGCCAAAATCACCAATTAACAAGTCGCAACCTCCCATGATGTCAACCATTGGTTTGTGAACTACCTTCTTGAAACCACCATCTTTATTTTTCCCTTTTGAAACCAGAAGCAGCCACACAGGAGCAAGACTTAGAGCCTACACCTGCCATTGAATGAGAGTTGCTGTTAATCACATGGTTTCCAGGCCCCATTGCATACAGTGCTTTTTCATCTGTTTGACTCTAAATGGGACCATCATGCTATAATGAGGAAGACTTGGAACCTGCGATTGAGACTGTAAACTCCTTAGGAAAATGGTCTATGCCAGTTTAACCACCATGAAAACACAGACAGATTTACATGTGGTGACACTCCCACCTTCAACTCTTCATGACGCTGTAACATACGAGGACTCAAACACTTTCTGACTGACATGGATATTACCAGCATCAAACAAGACCTTCTCATATCATGTGTCCTTTTTCTGTGGACTACAGGTAATATACAATATAAATCTACCACTTAATATTAAAACTTTACATCAAATTAATCATGTTCTTATTATAGTTGATCTTTCTTTTTTTGTTTGTTGATAACGTGACGGTAATTACACACAGGTCTGTCTGATGGCAACGAGGTCACCCAAACACCCATACTGTGGAAAGACACGGTTGAAAATGCAACAATACACTGCAGCCACACCAAGGATTCCAACTTTTTCCAGATGTACTGGTACAGGCAGCTCCCGGGAGAGACGCTGAAGCAAATACTGTTTATGTCTTCAAACACAAACCGTGAATATGAACCTGGATTCAGTGAAGGGAAGTTCTCAGCCACCAAGCCTGATACGTACAGTGGGACATTGACAGTAAAGAATCTGGTGCCAGATGACAAAGGCTTGTATTTCTGTGCAGTCAGTGAACACAGTGACACACACTCACAGGGTTTAGCATTTCTATTAACTGTTATACACAGGTTTTACCGGTGGAAGCGATGTCACATAAAACTCTACACTATAGAAAAGACAAAGGTTAAAAGTGCGACAAGACACTGCAGCCACAGCAAGGGGGTCAAACACTAGCAGATGTACCGGTTCATTCATTATTACATTTAATAGAGGCATTGTCATTTTGTTATAAAATAAGTAAATATTCTTTCTGTTGGTGTATAACATTGTTAAACTCTTTGTCCCTATTTTAATTCCATTAACCTTTCAACACAATTCCCTCCGAATTTTAGCAGGAAAGCAAGAGTGCTGGAAAAGCTCTTATTATGAAAGTTAATTCTTGACTATTAAAACAATGGTTTGACAAAATAAGAGTTTAGGGCCACTCAGTGGACCCCTCAGTACACAGCACAGCACAGCAGTCATACGAGGTGGTACAGGAAGAGGATGATGTGTGTACGGGTTACCAGGAAACAGAGGTGTGACTTAAGAAGAACAGCATATGCAGCCATGAAAACACACCACAGATGATCGTTCCTAAAGTCAGCCATGAAAGACAACAAGATGATCACACTCTTCTACATAACCTTTAATATCGTACTGGTCTCAGGTAATGAAATAATGTTCAGAGATAATCTCAAACTACTGCGTTCTTTAATGTTTAAACTCAAAGGGATGGAACAAAAACACTAAGGAAATACAAAATGATTGTCCTGTTCATTTACTAGATTCTGCTTATAGGTAATATAAACACAATTGTTAAAGAAATCTTTATTCATGTCTTTATTTAATATGTAATCTTGCAGGTGCACTGCCAGTGACAATTTTAATCTGTTTTTCAAAGTGTTCATGCTCATATTGTAGTTAAAAGCTTCATTTATCTTTTTTCCACAGGTTCCTCTCTCAGTCACAAAGTCCAGCAGAGTCCAGCTAACATTTACAAGCAACCAGCAGAAACAGCCAAAATCAGCTGTTCACACAGTATTGACAGATACGATCAAATATTCTGGTACAAGCAGATAAATAACACACAGCTTCATCTCCTAGGATACATGTATGGAAACAAGGAATACCCAGAGCCTGGATCTGGTGTGAAAATGGACGGGAGTGCGAATAAAGATCAGACGTGCACATTAACAATTGAAGGACTGAACCTGAACAGCAGTGCAGTGTATTTCTGTGCTGCTAGTTTACACAGTGAAACACATCATCTGCTCCTCAGTACAAAAACCTGCACATGAGGTTCTTTCATCAGCTGCCAGCCCCTTACACACGCACCCTCCTCTCATTAGGTGGCAGTATTTGTACTTTCTGTTACTCTGAACTATAACGACAGTTGATATGACAGTTATAAAGTTGAGAGAAGAGGGAGTTGACTGATACAGGAGGTGTAACTGCTGATGGACTGAAGAAAACACAATGATCCACTGCAACAAGGTTTAACCAAACAGCCAGAGAACACAAAATGATTGTCCTATATTATTTTATCTTCAGCGTGACTTTAAACAATATTTTGGTTTCAGGTAACGTCCAAATTATTTTGAGAACTTTTTATGTTATTTTACCAAAGTTAGTTCAATTAGATTTTGTGAGGTTTTATGTTTCTCTGTTCATCCGTGTTTGTATTTTGTCTGATTCTTTCTTGATCTTTTTTCCACAGGTTCCTCTCTCAGTCACAAAGTCCAGCAGAGTCCAGCTAACATTTACAAGCAACCAGCAGAAACAGCCAAAATCACCAATTAACAAGTCGCAACCTCCCATGATGTCAACCATTGGTTTGTGAACTACCTTCTTGAAACCACCATCTTATTTTTCCCTTTTGAAACCAGAAGCAGCCACACAGGAGCAAGACTTAGAGCCTACACCTGCCATTGAATGAGAGTTGGTGTTAATCACATGGTTTCCAGGCCCCATTGCAAAAAGTAATTTTTCATCTATTTGACTCTAAATGGGACCATCATGCTATAATGAGGAAGACTTGGAACCTGCGATTGAGACTTTAAACTCCTTAGGAAAATGGTCTATGCCAGTTTAACCACCATGAAAACACAGACAGATTTACATGTGGTGACACTCCCACCTTCAACTCTTCATGACGCTGTAACATACGAGGACTCAAACACTTTCTGACTGACATGGATATTACCAGCATCAAACAAGACCTTCTCATATCATGTGTCCTTTTTCTGTGGACTACAGGTAATATACAATACAAATCTACCACTTAATATTAAAACTTTACATCAAATTACTCATGTTCTTATTATAGTTGATCTTTCTTTTTTGTTTGTTGATAACGTGACGGTAATTACACACAGGTCTGTCTGATGGCACGAGGTCACCCAAACACCCATACTGTGGAAAAACACGGGTAAAAATGCAACAATACACTGCAGCCACACCAAGGGTGTCTCCTTTACCAGATGTACTGGTACAGGCAGCTCGGGAGAGGCGCTGAAGCAAATACTGTTTATGTCTTCAAACACAAACCGTGAATATGAAACTGGATTCAGTGAAGGGAAGTTCTCAGCCACCAAGCCTGATGCTTCAGTGGGACATTGACAGTAAAGAATCTGGTGCCGGATGACAAAGGCTTGTATTTCTGTGCAGTCAGTGAACACAGTGACACACACTCACAGGGTAGATGAACAAAAACCCCAGTGCAATGCCAGCACTCCTCCATCCTTCTCTCTCACATGCTTTAGGGGGACCTCAAGCATCATAAATACTCCCAGTTGCTTTTTGATTTCCTGCCAGACTTTTGAATACAGCTGCAGGATCAAACGTCACAAACTGCAGCGACACTCCCATCAACAACTCTTCAGATCTCTGCAACTAACCTGACACTTACACACACTTGATCCAACATGGTCGCCTCAGCTCTTTGACAATGTTTGGAAGAAAGATGACAAATAAGAAGTTGTTGTTTCACAGAGTTCACCTGTTGCTTTGGTGATGACAGAGTTTTAGAGTCGTCTACTTTAGCATTTCCATTAACTGTTATACACGGTTTTACCAGTGGAAGCGATGTCACATAAAACTCTACACTATGGAAAAGACAAAGGTTAAAAGTGTGACAAGACACAGCAGCCACAGCAAGGGGGTCAAACACTAGCAGATGTATGGGTTCCGACAGCTGCCAGGAGGAGATGAAACAAATACAACCACCCACATAAATAGGAAAATGGCTTCAGTGAGCAAAAACAGAGAAGAGTTGTGGTCCCTACTGTCTTTGGTGCAGAAGCTGCAGCCTGAGGACAGGGGTGGATTTTGTGCTGTGAGTCAACACAGTGATCCAGGGACTTAGAAGCTCCACAAAATCACAAATCCCAAGGTCAGTGAATAGAAGACGACAGTGTCTTTGATAAACTACACAGAGGACTGAATATTTGTAATTGCACCTGAAGATTTTGGTTCATTCATTATTACATTTAATAGAGGCATTGTCATTTTGTTATAAAAGAGGTAAGTATTCTTTCTGTTGGTGTATAACATTGTTAAACTCTTTGTCCCTATTTTAATTCCATTAACCTTTCAACACAATTCCCTCCGAATTTTAGCAGGAAAGCAAGAGTGCTGGAAAAGCTCTTATTATGAAAGTTAATTCTTGACTATTAAAACAATGGTTTGACAAAATAAGAGTTTAGGGCCACTCAGTGGACCCCTCAGTACACAGCACAGCACAGCAGTCATACGAGGTGGTACAGGAAGAGGATGATGTGTGTACGGGTTACCAGGAAACAGAGGTGTGACTTAAGAAGAACAGCATATGCAGCCATGAAACACACCACAGATGATCGTTCCTAAAGTCAGCCATGAAAGACAACAAGATGATCACACTCTTCTACATAACCTTTAATATCGTACTGGTCTCAGGTAATGAAATAACGTTCAGAGATAATCTCAAACTACTGCGTTCCTTAATGTTTAAACTCAAAGGGATGGAACAAAAACACTAGGGAAATACAAAATGATTGTCCTGTTCATTTACTAGATTCTGCTTATAGGTAATATAAACACAATTGTTAAAGAAATCTTTATTCATGTCTTTATTTACTATGTAATCTTGCAGGTGCACTGCCAGTGACAATTTGAATCTGTTTTTCAAAGTGTTCATGCTCATATTGTAGTTAAATGCTTCATTTATCTTTTTTCCACAGGTTCCTCTCTCAGTCACAAAGTCCAGCAGAGTCCAGCTAACATTTACAAGAAACCAGCAGAAACAGCCAAAATCAGCTGTTCACACAGTATTGACAACTATGATCGAATCTTCTGGTACAAGCAGATACATAACACACAGCTTCAGCCCCTAGGATACATGGTAGTTAACAAGGAATACCCAGAGACTGGATCTGGTGTGAAAATGGACGGGGCGCGAATAAAGATCAGACAAGCACATTAACAATTGAAGGACTGAACCTGAGCAGCAGTGCAGTGTATTTCTGTGCTGCTAGTTTACACAGTGAAACACATCATCTGCTCCTCAGTACAAAAACCTGCACATGAAGTTCTTTCATCAGCTGCCAGCCCCTTACACACGTACCCAAATCACCAATTAACAAGTCGCAACCTCCCATGATGTCAACCATTGGTTTGTGAACTACCTTCTTGAAACCACCATCTTTATTTTTCCCTTTTGAAACCAGGAGCAGCCATACAGGAGCAAGACTTAGAGCCTACACCTGCCATTGAATGAGAGTTGCTGTTAATCACATGGTTTCCAGGCCCCATTGCAAAAGTAATTTTTCATCTATTTGACTCTAAATGGGACCATCATGCTATAATGAGGAAGACTTGGAACCTGCGATTGAGACTGTAAACTCCTTAGGAAAATGGTCTATGCCAGTTTAACCACCATGAAAACACAGACAGATTTACATGTGGTGACACTCCCACCTTCAACTCTTCATGACGCTGTAACATACGAGGACTCAAACACTTTCTGACTGACATGGAAATTACCAGCATCAAACAAGACCTTCTCATATCATGTGTCCTTTTTCTGTGGACAACAGGTAATATACAATACAAATCGACCACTTAACATTAAAACTTTACATCAAATTACTCATGTTCTTATTATAGTTGATCTTTTTTTTTTGTTTGTTGATAACGTGACGGTAATTACACACAGGTCTGTCTGATGGCAATGAGGTCACCCAAACACCCATACTGTGGAAAAACACGGGTGAAAATGCAACAATACACTGCAGCCACACCAAGGATTCCAACTTTTACCAGATGTACTGGTACAGGCAGCTCCCGGGAGAGACACTGAAGCAAATACTGTTTATGTCTTCAAACACAAACCGTGAATATGAACCTGGATTCAGTGAAGGGAAGTTCTCAGCCACCAAGCCTGATACGTACAGTGGGACATTGACAGTAAAGAATCTGGTGCCGGATGACAAAGGCTTGTATTTCTGTGCAGTCAGTGAACACAGTGACACACACTCACAGGGTAGATGAACAAAAACCCCAGTGCAATGCCAGCACACCTCCATCCTTCTCTCTCACATGCTTTAGGGGGACCTCAAGCATCATAAATACTCCCAGTTGCTTTTTGATTTCCTGCCAGACTTTTGAATACAGCTGCAGGATCAAACGTCACAAACTGCAGCGACACTCCCATCAACAACTCTTCAGATCTCTGCAACTAACCTGACAGTTACACACACTTGATCCAACATGGTCGCCTCAGCTCTTTGACAATGTTTGGAAGAAAGGTGACTTACAATTAGGGCTGAACGATTAATTGCATTTGCGATAAAATCGCGATATGATAAAACGCGATTTTCTAACCGCAACGCGTGTGATTACAATGTGCGATAGAGAGTAGGGCACTGGGCTGCATCAACATTTCATGCTGCCCTTTAACCTGTTACAATGGCCTCTGGCTCAACGGAACAGTCAGAAACTGACACAACTGAGACTTTAGTCACGAAGAGGAACAGCACGTCGGTGGTGTGGAATTATTTTGGCTTCAAAAAAGATGATGCTGCGCATTGTCAGGTGTTGTGCAGAGCATGCCGTGCTACCGTTGCTACTTCACGGGGTAACACTACAAACTTGTTCCAGCACTTAAAAAAATACCATAAAACCATGTACGACAGTTGTATGGCCAAAATGCCGAGCACCAGTGCGCCAGACAAGCCAAATACCTCATGACAGGGATCACTGACCGAAATGTTTGATCGTGTCACTCCATATGACCGCAATTCAAAACAGCACGGGAAATCACTCGGGCGATAACCGACTTCATAGCTAAAGATATGGTGCCTCTCAGCACGGTGACCAAGCTTGGGTTCACGGCATTGATAAATACGCTTGATAAACGGTACAGTATACCCTCCCGTACATACTTCAGTCAGACTGCCATACCGGAGCTGTACAAAAAGTGCAAAGAGAAAGTTGCCGCGGAGCTTAAAACGGTGGAGTTTTTTGCTACTACTACTGATATGTGGTCAAGCCGCACATCTGAGCCTTACCAGAGTCTTACAGTCCATTCTATTGATGAAGATTTCAACCTCAAAGCTCACTGCCTACAAGCTGCGTACTTCCCAGACGACCACACAGGGGAAAATATTGCAGCCGGCCTGAGAGAGGGGCTTGCCAGCTGAGATCTCCACGAGGAGAAACACGTCGGCATCACGACGGACAACGCGTCAAATATGTTGCTGGCTGCACGGCTTAATGAATGGACGAGGGTCCAGTGTTTTGGGCACAGATTACATCTTGCCATTGGTAAGTTATAATGTCGTGTGTGTGTGTGTGTGTGTGTGTGTGTGTGTGTGTGTGTGTGTGTGTGTGTGTGTGCAAGAGAGAGAGAGATTCACCAATTTACAGAAATCAGTGTAGGCCTATAGTATAAAAATCGAATGTGTTGATTAGTAATCAGGAAGCTGAATATACAAATATATAAATTATGTTGAGTTGTGGAAAGTGGGTGGGATGAAAGAAATTCATACTTCCCCATTCCTTTTCGAATATGTAAATTGAAATATGTGTTTTGATTTTATGTGCTTATATGTCTGTCTGTGGTGGAATGCCCACCTGCATTTATTTTATTTTTTTACATGTTCGAAATAAACACACAAACTGTTTATGTGTTGTGTGTGTGTGAGATAGAGAGAGGACAGGGGTGTGGATGTGTGTATTTCAGAATGACAGAGAATGTGAGTGTGTAATGGTGATAGCCTTGTATCACAAAACCCAAATTGTTTGTAATACACTACTTTTTATTTCTTTCAGAAAATGCACTCAAAGATGACAGAGTGTCAAGGGCAACAGCACTGTGCAGGAAGCTGGTGGGGCACTTTTCCCACAGTTGGAAGAAGAAGGCAGCACTGACGGAGGCACAGAGGGATCTCAAACTCCTGAGCACAACCTCATAACTGAGTGCTCAACAAGATGGGGATCTAAAGAAATGATGATTGTCAGGGTGCTTGAACAGGCCAAAGCCATTTCTCAGGTATTGTCTGGTGATCGATACGCATGCTCCCTCATCCCAACCTGGCAGGATATTGACGTGTTGGAGTCAATTCACAAGGCACTGCATCCTCTACTGGAATTTACAGATGCTCTTTCTGGAGAGGAATATGTGAGCATCTCCTACCTCAAGCCAGTTCTCCACCTTTTTGCCACATCAGTCCTGGCTGAAGATGCTGAGGACACTGACCTGACTAAATCAATAAAAACCAAAGTCCTAGCATACCTCAATAACAAATATGGAAACCCAAACATCCAGGAACTTTTGGATGTTGCCTGTTTCCTGGACCCTAGGTTCAAAACACAGTTCATCAGTACTGACAACATCCCTGCCATCAAGACCCGACTGAAGACAGAGATGGTAGACTTAGCAAAACGTACATATCATCGGGTAAATGATGATTATGTATTTCACAAAACTCCATCTCCAGCTTTGTTCCCATTTTAGTTTCATTAACCTTTCAACACAATCCTCCGGATTTTAGCAGGAAAGCAAGAGTGCTGGAAAAGCTCTTATTAGAAAGTAAATTCTTGACTATTAAAACAATGGTTTGACAAAATAAGAGTTTAGGGCCACTCAGTGGACCCCTCAGTACACAGCACAGCAGAGCAGTCATACGAGGTGGTACAGGAAGAGGATGATGTGTGTACGGGTTACCAGGAAACAGAGGTGTGACTTAAGAAGAACAGCATATGCAGCCATGAAACACACCACAGATGATCGTTCCAAAAGTCAGCCATGAAAGACAACAAGATGATCACACTCTTCTACATAACCTTTAATATCGTACTGGTCTCAGGTAATGAAATAATGTTCAGAGATAATCTCAAGCTACTGCGTTCCTTAATGTTTAAACTCAAAGGAATGGAACAAAAACACAAAGGAAATACAAAATGATTGTCCTGTTCATTTTCTAGATTCTGCTTATAGGTAATATGAACACAATTGTTAAAGAAATCTTTATTCATGTCTTTATTTACTATGTAATCTTGCAGGTGCACTGCCAGTGACAATTTTAATCGTTTTTTCAAAGTGTTCATGCTCATATTGTAGTTAAATGCTTCATTT